>NW_027204116.1:0-40108 GCF_024711535.1 Dipodomys merriami
TCTTACCCTCACACTAATCCTAACCCTAACCCTAACCATAACTCTCACACTAAACCTAACCCTCACCCTAACTGTAACCCTACCCCTTACCCTAACCCTCACCTTAACCCTAAAGCTAATCCTCACCCTAAACCTCACAGTCACCCTAAACCTGACCCTAAACCTAATCCTAACGCTAACCCTCACCCTAAACCTAACCCTCACTCTGACCCTAACCCTCACCCTAAACCTCATCCTAATCCTAACACTATCCCTCAGCCTATCCCACACCCTAACACTAACCCTAAACCTAACCCTCACCCTAAACCTCACCCTTACCCTAATCCTAACCCTCACCCTAAACCTAACCCTAACACTCACCCAAAAACTCAACCTCACCCTCACTCTAACCCTAACCCTCACCCTAACCCTCACCATCACCATAACCTTCACTCTTACCGTAACCCTCAATCTCACCCTAACACTCACCCTTACCCTTATTCTTCCTCTCACCCTAACCCTCACCCTAACCCTAACCCTCAACCTAACCTAACCTGAACCCTCACCCTAGCCCTCAACCTAAAGCTAATGCTAACCCTAACACTCACCCTAACCTTAACCCTTAACCTCACCCTAAACCTAACCCTAAAACTAACCCTCACTCTCACCCTAAACCTCACCCTAAGCCTAACCCTCACCCAAACACTTACCCTCACCCTAACAGTAACCCTGACACTAAACCTCACCTCACCCGCAACCTCACCGTAACCGTAACCCTAAACCTAACTGTTGTGACCGCCTTCTCGACCAGCGAGGAAGAACGACCACCACACCAGGAGTCTTCTCAGATCACACTTTATTGGAGAGCCTTTTAGTTGTAGGAGAGCTTGGGCGCGAGAGAGCGAGCACAGAAAAAATGGCCGCTTATATAGGGAATAGGGACACGTGTCGTCCTATCATTGGTCGTCTGCCTTTCACCGTCACCAAGTGCCACAGGATTGGCTGGGGACTCTACGTGGCTCGCGCATGCGCAAAGCCCAGGACCCACCGTCCCGCCAAGCACTGCCTAATATGGAGTTGTTTACCTCAACGCTGGAAGGGAGTGGGCGGAGCCTAATTGCGTTCGCCCCGGCTCCCCACAGTTCCCCCTTTTTGTTTTTTGGCGACATGTAAGAGTAGAGGTTGGGCCTCTGTCTAAAACATTAATTAGAGGACCTTGCACTGGCCTTCGCCTGAGGGGCGCCTTCCCCAGTGATGACCAGGCCCGTCCGATGCCTTTTTTGCAGAGGTGGGATCTTGGGCATCAACCCACTTGCAACCCAACATGCTCTTCTTGAGGCGATGGTCCTCCTCAAGTGCAGTGCACTTGCCTCGCACCCTGTCCCAAATTACAAGTTGCATACCTGTCCCAGTGCACTGGGATCCCCTGATCCCTTGGGGTGCTAAGGCTATGCAAAATGGTAAGGCTTAATTGCCTCTCAGGGCCGACAGCCAGATCTGGGGTGAGGATCCACTCTCCAAAGCGGCTAATGCTTGCGAGATAACAACTTTGTCCCTTCTGGTTTGGGCTCGAAGGCGACAGACCAACCATAGGCAGACCACGCATCCCCCCAAGCAGCAGGCCAAAAATAATCCAACTCCCACCCACTCCTTAAACCAGGAAACAGCAGAGGAGATCCAAGATTGAAGTCCCTCCACGAATTTAGGGTCCACGCGTGTAGAGTTTACGGTCACAATGGCAATCCTCAGCTGGTCAAGCATATCATCAAACTCGCCAGACCAGTTACCTAGAAGATAACTTGACAACTGCTTAGACAAGTTTGCAGCCTGCGTAGCGTTGTTATACTGTACGCTTGTTACACATAACCCCTCATACTTCCACTGACATCCCAGCTGGGCAATCTGCCACAACGTATCTACCTGTTCTTGGACTAAATCAATCCTCTGATTAACCACCATCAGCCCTCCCCTCAATTGTGAATTAATCCCTTGTTGTACATCCAAAGCATGTGCTGTATTGGCAGAAAGGTCATTTAGCGTTTGTGCCGTTTGTATTGATTGCCCCATGGCAACAGCTGCCGTTGCAGCTCCCACAGCAGCTAACGAAATAGCTGTCACCACGGCAGCAGTAATGCCAAAATCTCTTTTTTGGTGTAAAAGGGTCAAGGCACTGGAAGCTTTAACAGGTACTGGTACCCAGCGAGGAATGCGAGCAATAAGCGCATACTCATATTTAGAAGCATTCCAGCATGAAGTATAAAAACAAGAATCATTAGTACAGGTCTGCAGACCTTTGTCACTGACTATAAAAACAAAAGGGGGATAAGCACAGACTGGGGTAGCCTTATAGCTAATATTATAATATGGTTGAACTCCATCCCCCCCACAACCCACGGTGGATGACCAAGCGACAACGCTATCGGTCCTGGTAGGGCTCTCGATCTCTGGATCCCAAAAGGCCCAAGGTTTGGAAGTGCTCCACCCAAACCAACTCACTCCAATCTTTCCCCCTCCTATCATTGCCATAGGCTCTAAATTTATACAACTGCCTTTTACGCCACACAGCAACCAAATATCAAATGGATTGGAAACATAGGCCTGTGAAGGGTTTTGGTCAGTATAATTCTTTCCCTTATAGGTTTGATTAAAACTTGTGCTAATGCCGGGGGAGAAATAAAAGGTTTGGTCTTGCGTAACCCAGGCCCCCGTACGGGATTGACAGCCCGTCCAGGGCCAAGTGTCTCCAGAGTGCCGACCCATGCAAAAGGGGGCCCACTTTGAAAAGCTAGGCAAACCCTTTTCCTGACGCTTTGCCGGCCACCAGCCGGAAAGCCAAGTGGCATTGGACTGTTTACAGGGGCCGCCGCCGTGGGGAACATCAAACCAGCCTGCAGTCTGAGATAAAAGCAAAATGCATGGGGAAAAGGAGGGAGCCGACTTGTCTTTCACTAACTGAAAACAAAGGCTCCCCCCCCAAGTGGAAGGATCTATTTTCCCCAATGGGGGCTTCCTCTGGGTCCAACAAAAGATACGGAAGGTCCATGGTCCTATTGGTGCCGAAGAGGCGGGGAAAAAGTCTCGCATCATGTCGAACCGGCAGCGGCCTCGGGAACGCCGACAGAATTCCCCATCTGTGTTCCTCCCTGCTGAGATGAGTCTTGATCATCAATTGTATCACCAACAGCAGGAGCCTGGTCATTTTGTTCGATTTTTTCTTGACCTTGTAGGACCGGCCGCGTCAGCCGACTCGGGACCCAGTGAGGTACTTCTTGATCCTGTGGAAAAACACAAACAACTCCCCTGGATCTCGTTATTACCGGATCCGGTCCATACCATTTGTTATTAATAACATCCTTCCACATGACCATATCTTTAGTATCCATGGAGTCTCTTGTCATATGCCGATCTGCGGCAGACTGATCGTTGTCATTTAAAATCAGAAAATTGAGGGTAAAGAGTGCAAGAGAAAGTCTTTCCCTGGGGGACGCAGACTCAGCAACTCCCCCTTTTTGTTTTTGAAGCACTTCTTTTATGCTTCGATTAGCTCTTTCCACTATACCTTGTCCTTGAGGATTGTAGGGCAATCCGGTGGTGTGGGCAACCTGCATTTGTGCGCAAAAGGCGCGAAAACCATGGGAAGTATAAGCAGGGCCATTAACCGTCTTGAGTCTAAGGGGCTTTCCCCAAGTTGCCCAAGCTTCCAAGCAGTGTATTCTGACGTGGGACACCTTTTCTCCTGCCAGAGGTGTGGCATGAATGACACTAGAAAAGGTGTCCACAGACACATGTAAATATTTCAATTTACCAAATTCCGTCAGATGAGTAACATCCATTTGCCATAGGGCGTTTGGTCTCAACCCCCTGGGGTTTACCCCCACATGGGGAGGATGAAGAAAGGTAACACAAGATTTACAGGCCTTAACAATATCTCTTGCCACATGCCTGGACAAATTATATCTTTTCCTAAGGGTATTAGCAGGTACATGATACAATCTATGAAAGTCTTTTGCCAATTCTACAGGATCAGCAGCAACCAGAGCCACAGCCCGAGTTGCCTGGTCCACCAAATCATTACACTTTGTCATCGGGCCCGGCAACATAGAGTGGGCACGAATATGTCCAATATAAAAAGGGTATTTTCTGTTTAAAATAAGGGATTGAATCTGTAACAAAACATTAGAAATTGTACTGGCCTGCTTAACTGAAGCAGCAACTTCAAGAAAGGCAACGGCATTTACAACATATAATGAATCAGAAAACAAATTAAAAGGTTGATCAAATCTTTTAAAAACTTCAAGCACAATTAAACATTCAACAGCCTGTGGGACATTCGGCCGAAAATTAAAAACTACCGGCTGTTTGTGTCCTTGAACAAAAAAGGCACCTTGTCCGGATTTTGATCCATCCGTAAAGGTGGTCAGAGCATCAACCAAGGGCTCCTTTGAAGTGACAACAGGAAAATACACTAAATTTTTGTTAACTATGGCAAGCAGAGGATGCTTAGGATAATGTTTATCAATTACATTTGGAAATGAGCAAACAAGAATTGCCCACATATCTGTTGTGGCTGCTAAAATTTCAACTTGCTCACGGGTGTAGGGAATAATTAATTTATCTGGAATTTTTGCAAAGTGCATCAAACAATACTTCATACCCAAAATTGCCTGTTTTGCCACTAATTCAGGAAAATATTGAACAGTTTTTGCTCCCACAGAATTACCATGGAGCCACAATAAGGGGCCGTTTTGCCAAAGAACCCCCGTGGGATAATTTTTTGTTTTCAATATACATAAATCAATAGGTAAGTTTAAATCAACCCGTGAAAGTTGAGCCCTAGACAAAGCTGCCTCAACCTTTTGTAGGGAATTTAGTGCTAAAGGTGTCAGGGATCTAGAGGAGGTGACTTCAGGGTCGCCCTCCAAAATAGCAAACAAGGGTAACAGCTCTGACCGAGGGAGATTAAGAAACCCCCTTATCCAATTAATATCCCCTGCCAATTGTTGAAAATCATTAAGTGTTTTAAGGTGATCAGTCCGAATGGAAAGTTTTTGTGGTTTGATCTCAGTAGGAGAAACAATGGTTCCCAAAAATTGAACGACACTAGTCTGCTGAATCTTCTCAGGGGCAATAATTAATCCTTTATTAGCTAAGGTCTCCGTTACCTGCCCAAATGCCTCATGAAGAGTCTCTACCGAGGGAGCAGCCAACAAGATATCATCCATATAATGGACAATCCGCACCTTTGGAAATTTTTCCTTAACAGGGGTTAATGCAGCCCCCACGAACAATTGACAAATTGTTGGGCTGTTAGCCATCCCTTGGGGGAGAACTTTCCACTGATAGCGAGCATCCGGGGTTTCATGATTAACAGAGGGCAAAGTGAAGGCAAAGCGCTCCCTATCCTTCTCATAAAGAGGTATGGAAAAAAAGCAATCCTTAATGTCTAAAGCCAAGATAGGCCACTCTCTAGGTAATGCCGAGAGCAGTGGAAGTCCCCTTTGGATGGGTCCCATAATTTGCATCTGGGCATTTACTGCTCTAAGGTCATGCAATAATCTCCATTTTCCGGAGGCCTTTTTGATCACAAAGATTGGGGTATTCCAAGATGACACTGAAGGCTCAACATGCCCCAACTGTAGCTGTTCCCGGACAAGAGTTTGTGCTGCTTCCAACTTTTCTCGAGAGAGGGGCCACTGAGGAACCCACACTGCCTTTTGCGTTAACCAAGGTATGGGCACCGCACCTGTGCTGGAAGCTTTATTTTCAGAGGCCCCTAAGAAAAACCCAAACCCTTTCGATCCTGTTTGGGGAGCGGTTCCATCGGCTCCTTGCATCCTTGGAGATGCCGACCGAGCCCTAGGGCGGGCACAAATCCTTGTTGTTTCATCATGTTTTGGCTGGCCTCAGAATAATCATTTGTTAAGGTCAACTTTAGCTGCTGCTGCACATCTCTCCCCCAAAGATTGACAGGAACGTCTACCACAAATGGCTGCATTTTTCCAACCTGGCCTTCGTCTGTTCTCCAAGTCAATTCCTTTGCACTTAACTGTGGGGCATCGGCATAGCCCAGCCCTTGTAAGGTCTGGGAGGATTTCTGAGTTGGCCATTGCTTTGGCCACTCTCCTCTTTGGATGATGCTTCGATCTGCCCCTGTATCCACCAGTCCCTCAAATCTTCTCCCTTCCACCTGGAGAGTTAGCATGGGTCTCTGGTCTAAGGTTATAGATAGGCATGTTAGGTCAACTCCAGTGGAGCCTAGCCCCTTATCTCCCCTCTCTATCTCCTTTGCAGGGAAGTTGTCATGAAGGGAAGGCAAAAGCAGAAGCTGTGCAATTCTGTCCCCGGGGGAAATAGACACCACCCCATGGGGGACATGGCAGAGGACCTTAATAGTCCCCGTATAGTCCGGGTCAATAACTCCCGGAAAAATGATCAAACCTTTCATTGTAGAGGAGGAACGTCCTAAGACTATTCCCACAGTGCCTTTATCTAAGGGTCCTGTCATGTCTGTCTCCACGACCTGGACTCCCATTTGTTGTGTTAATACCAGTCGGGAGGTGGCACAGAGGTCCAACCCTGCTGAGCCTGTGGTTGCCCTCCTTGTGGGTTGGGAGTCAGATCCTGAGCTGCCCCATAAATTTTTGGGCCCTGGGGACGGGGGCCCCCCATCCCGTTTTTTTGATCCTGATCCAGGTTAACATCTTTGTTGGCCTGGGGAATAAGGTGGCCATTAATGTCTCTGACTGATCTGCACTCATTAGCCCAATGCTTCCCTTTTTTACATCGAGGGCACACCCCAGGGGTCCTAGCGGGTCGGGACACTTCCTGGGGAAGTTTTTCCTTCTGAGGGCATTGTCGCTTAAAGTGGCCTAACTGGCCACAGCGAAAGCATCCCTTTTTGCTGTTATCCCGGGCCGCTTTAGCTGCCGACAAGTCCGCAGCAGCCAGCCCCGCATTGGTTAGGGGACCGCCAACCTCCCTGCATGCTTTTAACCATGCCTCCAAGCTCTGAGTTCTTACTGGGGTAATAGCCCGCTGGCACTCTTTAGTACTCTGCTCAAAAATGATCTGTTGTACAAACGGCATGGCAGTCTCTAGGTTTCCCAAGATGCGCTCTGCCGTCTCCAACATGCGAGCAACAAAATCAGAAAATGGCTCACTAGGGCCTTGGGTAATTTTTGTTAAGCGACCCGCCGTTTCCCCTTTCTTGGGGAGGGCTCTCCATGATTGGTAAAAAAGGGCATTTACCTCAATAGGGTACCGCGTCTGGTTTTCAGTATAGGGCCCTAGCCCCAAAAGCATGTCCACGTTCCATTCGGGGTGCCCATCTCGAATGTTTTGTCTATACTGGGCCTGGGCTTTATCCTGGGCAATGGATCGGAAATCTAGGTATTGCCCGTGATTAAGGCAAGTCCGGGCTACCTCAAACCAATCAGTGGGTGTCATAGCGTGTACGGTCAATCTCAAGAGCAGGGCTGTAGTATAATTAGCTGTTACCCCGTAGGATCGGACTGCTTCAACTAAATCTTTAAGTTGAGTATAAGACACGGGTTCAAAAGTTCTCTCATTGGTGGTAGGATTTTCAAAGACCGGAAACGCGGCCGCTAACCGCGACCAAGTATTGCCTTTTATAAAATGGCTCCTCCCCGTTTCTGGGTATGGGGGGGGAGCAGATGGGCAGAGGCCAGTCTGGCCGCTTCCCTTTTGTCGTGGCCTTGGGTCTGTTGTCAGAGCACGCCACCCCCCATATCTGCCTGCCTCATACTCGGCTGCTACCTTTTCTAGATCTTCAGCATTGCCCGGATCGAGCTGACTTTCCTCTCCCTCTGAGTGACTTTCAACGTCACTTTGTGGGTCCCGCCCTTCCACATGTAGGGCGGAGAACCGATTAGAAAATTCCTTCAGTGAAGGGTATAAAGAGTTTTTTATTGGAGTCTCCCTTTCAGATGTTTTGTCAAGGCTCTTTTCCTTTTGAGCTTGTGAGGGCTGCAGTCCCTCCTGTTTTGACTCTCTAGAGTCCTTCTGTCCTTTTTTCTTTTTTCTTTTTTGCCTTTTTTCTTCCTCCCTTTCCAATGCTGACTCTGAAAGACTATCCTGGTGTTGCATCAAAACCCTACGCCCCTCCCGTATTAGATCAGAACCACCCTCCTCAAGGCAAGCGCGAATCATTCGCCACAGGGGGAGAGTCGCACCTGTCACTTGACCCTCTTCCTGGTCCCTAGCCAGGTCCTTACCCAGCTTATCCCAGCACGGGAGCGTAAGGTCTCCCGAAACTGCGAACCATGGGGCCTGTCTGTCAAAATCACTCAGCACCTTCTGGACCGTGGCTTTGGAAACTTTAAGCCCCCGCTGCCTTAACAAGGCCTGAAGAGGTGCATAAAAGTCCGTTAAGCCGCAGGGCTTGTCTTGTCCGTTTCCCATGTCGCACCCTTATGTACGAGTGACTTATCTCTCGGGGCGAAGACCACGTGATCTACCGCGGCTTTACTTTCGCTTTACAATTGTTTGCTATTAACAGCGGCACGCCTTCCCAGGTTCGCTACAATGTAGGCAAACACAGAGAACCACTAAAAAAACAAACCACAAGGGAAGAAGCAACGCAAGCAACCAGTAATCTACCGTGAACAGCATACCGGGGGATACTTACCGACGTCTCCTCTCCGTGTGTTGAGTTCTGGCTCCTGTTCAGCCTCTCGCACGGGTCCCGGGTCTCGGCACCACTTGTTGAGACCGCCTTCTCTACCAGCGAGGAAGAACGACCACCACACCAGGAGTCTTCTCAGATCACACTTTATTGGAGAGCCTTTTAGTTGTAGGAGAGCTTGGGCACGAGAGAGCGAGCACAGAAAAAATGGCCGCTTATATAGGGAATAGGGACACGTGTCGTCCTATCATTGGTCGTCTGCCTTTCACCGTCACCAAGTGCCACGGGATTGGCTGGGGACTCTACGTGGCTCGCGCATGCGCAAAGCCCAGGACCCACCGTCCCGCCAAGCACTGCCTAATATGGAGTTGTTTACCTCAACGCTGGAAGGGATTGGGCGGAGCCTAATTGCATTCGCCCCGGCTCCCCACACCTAACCCTAACAATAACACTAACCCTCACCCTAACCCTAACCTCACACTCACCCTAACCCTCACCCTAAAACCTATCTTCACCCTAACCCTCACCCTAACTCTAAACCTAACCCTAAACCTCACCCTAACCCAAACACTAACCATAACCCTTAAACTAACCCTGAACTTCACCCTAACCCTAACCCTGCCTCTCATCCTAACCACCATCCTAACCCTATCTCTAAACCCTCACCCTGACCCTAAACCTAATCCTAAACCTCACCTGCACTCTAATAGTCACGCTCACCGTCACCCTCACCCTAACCCTCAATCTCACCCTAAACATCAACCTATACCTAACCCTCACCCTAACCCTAAGCCTAACACTCATCCTAATCCTAACCCTCACCCACATCTAATCCTCAGCCTATCCCTAACCCTAACCCTAACGCTCACACTCACCCTAACCCTAACCCTCAAACTCACCTTCACCCTCAGCTTAAACCTAAGCCTAACAATAACCCTAACCATAACCCTCACAATCACCCTCATCCTAAGCCGAAGCCTAACCCTAAACCTAACACTCAAACTCACCCTCACCCTAACCGTAACCCAAACCCTCAACCAAACCCTCACCCTCAACCTAAACATCACCCTAAACCTAACCTTCAAACTAACCTTTAGCTTAACCCTCAATCTAACCTTAACCCTCACACTCACCCTCACCCTCAGGCTCACCCTAACCCTAATCCTAACCCTAACCCTAACCCTCACCCTCACCCTCAACCTAAACCTATTTCTAACCCTCACCCTCACCCTATCACTAACCCTAACCCTAACCCTCACATAACCCTAACCCTAACCTTCAACGTCACCCTAACCCTCACCATTACCCGAACCCTCACCCTAACCCTAACCCTCACCCACACACTAACGCTCAAGCTCACCCTCACCCTAAACCTCAACTAATCGTCACACTAACCCTCACCCTAATCCTAACCCTAAACCTCACCCTAACCCTAAGCATAACCATAAACCTAACCCTCACCCTAACACTCACCCTAAACCTAACCCTCTCCCTAACCCTAAAACTCACCCTAATCCTCACCCTAACCCTCACTCTCACACTCACCCTCACCCTAACCCTCACCATAACCCTCACCCTAACCCTAATGCTAACTCTAACACTCACCCTAACCCTCATGCTATCACTTACCCACACCCCAAACCTAAGCCTAACCTTAAACCTCACCCTCACACTAAACCTCACCCTAATCCTAAACCTAATCCTAACCGTCACCCTCACCCTATCCCTAACCCTAACCCTAACCCTCACATAACCCTAACCCTAACCTTCAACATCACCCTAACCCTCACCATTACCCGAACCCTCACCCTAACCCTAACACTCACCCACACCCTAACGCTCAAGCTCACCCTTACCCTAAACCTCAACTAATCGTCACCCTAACCCTAACCATTACCTAACCAAGACCCTCAGCCTAACCCTCAACTTCACCCTAACCCTCACCCTCACACTAGACCTCACCCTAACCATAAACATAACCCTAACCCTAAACCTTACTCTCACCCTCAGGCTCACCCTCAGCCTAAACCTAACCCTATCCTTAATCCTAACCCTAACCCTCACCCTCAATCTAAGCCTCACCATAACCTTTACCCCCACCCTCACCCTCAACCTAAACGTAACCCTCACACTAAACCTAACCCTCATCCTAAACTTAACCCTACCCCTCACCCTAAACATAACCCTAACCCTAAAGCTCACCCTCACGCTAGCCCTCACCCTAACCCTAATTCTAACCCTAACCCTTATCCTCACCCTAAACCTCACACTAGCCCTAACCCAAGTCCTCAGTCTAACCCTAACCCTAACCCTTACCCTAACCCTCAACTTCAGGCTAACCCTCACCGTTACTCTTACCATCACGCTCGTCCTAAACCTCACCCTAAACCTAACCTAATCCATCACTATAACCCTAACCCCCACCCTCACCATCACCCTCATCATAACCCTATGCCTAAGCCTAACCCTAACCCTTTCCCTCACCCTCACCCTAGCCCTCACCCTAACCCTAATCCTAACCCTAACCCTAACCCTAACTCTCACCCTAACCCTAAGGCTAAACATCACCCTAAGCCTAATCCTCTCCCCAACCATCACCCTCAACCTTAACTTAAGCCTAAGCCTAATACTAATCCTAACCCTCACACTCACCCTCACCCTAAACCTAATCCTAACCCTAACCCTAAACCTCAACCTAACCCTCACCCTAAACCTAACGCTAACCCTAACACTAGCACTAACCCTAACAATCACCATATCCCTCAGCCTCAACCTAACTCTAACTCTAAACCTCACCCTCACCCTATCCCTAATCCTAACCTTATCCTTAAACCTCACACTAACCCTAACCCTAAATCTCACCCTCACCCTCACCCAAACCGTAACTCTAACCCTAACCCTAACATTAACACTAATCCTAACCCTAAAACTAACCCTAAACCTAACGCTAAACTTCACCCTCAGCCTCACCCTAATTGCAAATGTAACCTAACCATAACACTTACAATGATCCTAACCCTAATCCTAACCATCACCCTCACCCTAACCCTAATCCTCACCCTAACCCAGACCCTAACCCTAACCCTGACCCTCACTGTAACCCTCACCATCATCTTAAGCCTCACCCTCACCCTAACCCTAACCCTCACCCTAACCCTTGACCTCACCCTAATCCTAACACTAAGCCTAAACAAAAACTCACCCTAACCCTCACCCTCAACCTAACTGTAACCCAAAACCTAACGATCAACCTAACCCTCACCCTAACCCTAACCCTAAACCTAACCCTAAACCTCACAGTAACCCTAACCCTCACCCTAAACCTAACCCTACCCCTCACCCTACCCCTCATTGTAACTCTAATCCCAACCCTAACACTCACCCTCACCGTCACCCTAACACTCACACTAACCCTAACCATCACCCAAACCCTAACCCTCACACTCTCCAGAACCCTCATCCTCACTCTAACACTCACCCTCACCCCAACCCTCACCCTTACCTAATCCTCACCCTAACCCTAACCCTCACACTAACCCTAAACTTAACTTTAACCCTACTCCTCACCCTACCCCTCTCCCTAACTCTAACCGTAACCCTAACACTAACCCTCACCCTAATCCTAACCCTTACCCTCACCCTCACCCTAAACCTTACCCTTAACTTAAATCTCACCCTAACTCTAACCCTCATTCTACACATCACCCTAACCATAACCCTCACTCTAATGCTAACCCTGTCACTCACACGAAACCTGACACTCACCCTAACCCTCAACCTAATCCTAACCTCCAACCTAAAATTAACCCTCACCCTAACCCTAACGCTAACCCTCACCCTATCCCTAACCCTCACCCTAACCTTTATCCTCACTCTAAACCTATCCCTCACAGTAACCCTAATCCACACCCTAACTCTAACTCTACCCCTCACCCTAACACTCACTCTAACGCTAACCCCAGCCCTCACTGTCACCCTAACACTCAGCCTAATCCTCAACCTTATCCTCACCCTAACCCTAACCCTAAGCCTAACCCTCACCCTAAACCTTAACCTCATCCTCATCCTAAACCTAAACCTCACCCTAACCCTAAACCTAACCCTAAACCTCACCCTAGCCCTCACCCTAACCCTAATTCTAACCCTAACCCTCACCCTAATCCTAAACCTAGCCCTAACCCTTACCCTATCTCTAACCCTCACCCTAACCCTAGCCCTCACCCTAACCCTAATAGTAACCCTCACCCTCACCCTAACCCTAACCCTCATCCTCACATTAACCCTAACCCTAAAAATCAGTCTAACCCTCACCCTAACCCTAACCCAAACCCTTACCCTAACCCTCACCCTAACACTAAAACTCACGCTTATATTAAACCTCACCCTCAGCCTAACCCTCACCTTTACCCTTACCATAACCCTCACCCTAACACTCACCATATCCCTAACCCTCACCCTAGCCCTCACCCTAAACCTAACCCTAACCCTCACCCTCACCTTCACCCTCACCCTCAGCCTAATAACACTATCACTATTCCTAAAACTAAACCTCACCCTCACCCTAACCATCACCCTAATTCTTACCCTCACACTAATCCCAACCCTAACCTTAAATCTAACTCTCACACTAAACCTAACCCTCACCATAAACTTAACCCTACCCCTTATCCTAACACTCACCTTAACCCTAACGCTAAACCTCACCCCAACCCTCAGCCTAAACCTCCCCGTCACCCTAAAGCTGACTCTAACCCTAATAATAATCCTAAACCTCACCAGAACTCTAACCTTCACCCTCACCCTAACCCTCACCCTAATCCTAAGCCTAACCCTCAGCCTAAACCTCAGCCTAACCCTCACCCTAACCCTAAGGATAACCCTAATCCTAACACTCACCCTAACCCTCACCCTCACCCTAACACTAAACCTCACCCTAATCCTCACCCTAACCCTCACTCTCACTTGCATCCTCACCCTCAACCTCACCCTAGCCCTAATGCTAACTCTAACCCTCACCCTTATCCTCATGCTATCACTTACCCACACCACAAACCTATCCCTAACCTTAAAACTCACCCTCACCCTAAACCTCACCCTAACCCTAAACCTAATCCTAACCCTCACCCTAACACTTACCCTCACCCTAACACTAAACCTCATACTAACCTTAAGCCTCACCATAACCCTAAACCTCACCCTCACCATAACCCTAACCCTAACTCTAACCCTAACACTCACGCTAACCCTAAACCTAACACTAACCCTAACACTAACCATCACCCTAACCCTAACCCTAACTCTAAACCTAAACCTCAACCTCAACCTAACCCTAACCCTAAACCTCACCCTAAACCTAACCCTAAACCTCACCTTCATCCTAACCCTCATCCTAACCTTCACCCTAAACCTAATCCTAACCATCACCCTAACCCTAATCCTCAAGCTCAACCTAACCCTTAGCATAACCCTAACCCTAAACCTAAACCTAAACCTAACCCTAACCCACACAATCACCCTCACCCTAACCTTAACCCTAAGCATAACCTATCCCTAACACTAACCCTCACCCTAACACTTCCCCTCACCCTAACACTACCCTAACTCTAACACTAACCCTCACAATAACCCTAACTCTCACCTTAACCCTAAACCTCACCCTAACCCTAAAGCTAAACTTCACCCTCACCCTAGCCCTCACTGTAACCTTAATTCTAAACCTAACCCTCAACCTAATCATAACCCTCATCCTCACCCCAAACCTCACACTAACCCTAACCTAATCCTCAATCTAACCCTCACCCTATCCCTAACCCTTAACCTAACCCTCACCCTAACCCTATCCCTCACCCTTATCTTAACTCTCACCCTCAGCCTAACCCTCACTTTTATCCTTACAATCACCCTCACACTAACCCTCACCCATACCCTAACCCTCACCATAGCCCTCACCCAACCCTAAACCCAACTCTCACCCTCACCCTCACCCTCAGCGTAACATTAACCGTATCACTATACCTAACCCTAAACCTCACCCTCACCCTAATCCTTAACCTCACATTAATCCTAACCCTAAACCTATCCATAACCCTACCCCTTATCCTAACCCTCACATTAACCCTAACTCTAACCCTCACCCTAAACCTCACGGTCACCCTAAACCTAACCCTAACCCTAATAATAACCGTAACCCTCACCCTAATACTAACCCTCACCCTCACCCTAACCCTCAACCTAACCCTCACCCTAATCCTAATCCTAACCCTCAGCCTAACCCTGAAACTAACCCTAAGCATAACCCTAACCCTAACCCTCACACTAACCCTCACCCTAAACCAAACCCTAACCCTAACCCTCACACGCAGCCTAAACCTCACACTAACCCTTAACCTCATCCTCACCCTAAACCTCACACTTAATCGAACCCTCACCATAACTCTAACCCTAACCGTCACCCTCACCGTCACCCTCACGCTAACCCTAACCCTAACCCTCAACCTAACCCTAAAACTCACCCTAATCCTCACCTTAAACCAAACTCTCACCCTCACCCTCACCCAAACCCTAAACTTAACCCTCACGCTAACCCTAATGCTAACTCTAACACTCACCCTAACCCTCATGCTATCACCCACACCACAAACCTAACCCTAACCTGCACCCTCACCCTCACCCTAAACCTCACCCTAACCCTAAAACTAATCAAACCCTAACCCCCACCCTCAACCTAACCCTCACCATAACCCTTACCCTCACCCTCACCCTCACCCTAACCATTACCCTCACACTAAACCTAACCCTCACCCTAAACCTAACCCTTCACCTCACCCTAACCCTCACCCTAAACTTAGCCCTTACCCTAACCCTCACCCTCATGCTAACCCTCACCCTAACCCTAATTCTAACCCTAACCCTCATCCTCACCCTAAACCTCACACTAACCCTAACCCTAATCCTCAATCTAACCCTAACCTTAACACTTACCCTAACCCTCACCCTAACCCTAACCCTCACCCTTACTGTAACCCTCACGTTCAGCCTAACCCTCAACTTTACTCTTACCATCACGCTCATACTAACCCTCACCCTAACCCGAACCCTCATCCAAAACCTCCCTCTAACAATAACAATATCCATCACCATAACCCTAACCCTCAACCTCACCATCACCCTCAGCCTAAACCTATGCCTAAACCTAACCCTAACCCTAACCCTCACCCTCACCCTAGCCCTCACCCTAACCCTAATCCTATCCCTAACCCTCATGCTAACCCTCACACTAACCCTAAGGATAAACATCACAAAAAGCCTAATACTCATATCCACCCTCACCCTCAGCCTAACCCTAAGCCTAAGCCTAATCCTAACCCTAAACCTCACACTCACCCTCACCCTAACCTAATCCCAAACCTAACCCTAAACCTCAACCTAACCCTCACCTTATACCTAATGCTAACCCTAACACTAGCCCTAACCCTGACCCTCACCCTAACCCTCCCCCTCAACCTAACTCTAACCCTAAACCTCACCCTGACCCTATCCCTAATCCTAACCCTAACCCTAACCCTAAAATTAACCATCACCCTCACCCTCACCCTCACCCAAACTGAAAGTCAAACCCTAACCCTAACATTAACACTAATCCTAACCCTAAAACTAACCCTAACCCTAACCCTAAACTTCACCCTCAGCCTCATCCTCACTGGAAATGTAACAGTAACCATAACACTTACAACAACCCTAACCGTAATCCTAACCATCACCCACTCCCTAACCCTAATGCTAACCCTAACCATCACGCTAACATTAACCCTCACCCTCACTGAAACCCTAACCCTCATCTTAACTCTCAACCTAACCCTAAGCCTAACCCTCACCCTAACCCTTAACCTCACCTTAATCCTAACACTAAGCCTAACCTAAATCTCACCCTAATCCTCACCCTCTGCCTAATCCTAACCCAAACCCCAACCCTCAACCTAACCCTCACCCTAACCCTAACCCTAACCCTAAACCTCACATTAACCCTAACAATCACCCTAACCATAACCCAAACCCTCACCCTAACCCTGATGCTAACTCTAACCCTCACCATTACCAGAACCCTAAACCTAACCATAAACCTCACCTTAAGGCTAACTCTAACCCTAAACCTAACCCTAACCCGCACCCTAACCCTAACCCTCACATTCACCCTCACCCTCAGCTTAATCCTAAGCCTAACCTTAACACTAACCCTAACCCTCACACTCACCCTCACCTTAACCCTAATCCTAAACTTACCCTATCCGTGCACCTAACCCTCACCCTAACCCTCACCCTAAGCCTAACCCTAACACTAACCCTAACCCTAACACTCACCCTAACCCTCACCCTAACCCTAACTCTAACCCGAAACCTCAACTTCACCCTAACCCTAAATCTCACCCTAACCCTAACCATAAATCTCACCCTAACCCTAACCCTAAACCTCACCCTCACCCTCAAACTCACCATAAATATAAACCTAACCCTAACCCTAACAATAACCCTAACCGTAACCATAAACCTCACCCTAACCATAACCCTCACCCTAACGCTAAACCTCACCCTAACATTTACCCTCACCCTAACACTAACCCTCACACTAAACCTAACCCTCACCATAAACATACACATCACCCTAACCCTAACCCTAACCCTAACCCTAATTCTAACACTAACCCTCACACTAACCCTAACCCTAATCCTCAATCTAACCCTAACCCTAACCCTTACACTAACCCTCAACCTAAACCTAACCATTACCCTTACTGTAACCCTCAGGCTCATACTAACCCTCAACCTAACACGAACCCTCATCCTAACCCTCACCCTAAACCTAACCATATCCATCACCATAACACTAACCCTCACCCTCACCATCACCCTCAGCCTAAACCTATGCCTAAGCCTAACCCTAACCCTAACACTCACTGTCACCTTAGCCCTCACCCAAACCCTAATCCTACCGCTAACCCTCATCCTAACCCTCACCTTAACCCTAATGCTAACCATCACCCTAAGCCTAATACTCAACCCCACCCTCACCCTCACCCTAACCCTAAGCCTAACACTCACCCTAACCCTAACCCTCACCCTCATCTAACCCTCTTCCTATCCCTAACCTTAACCCTAATGTTCACAGTCACCCTAACCCTAACCCTCAAACTCACCTTAACCTCAGCTTAAACCTAAGCCTAACCATAACCCTAACCCTAAACCTCACAATCACCCTCACCCTAAGCTTAACCCTAACCCTAAACCTCACCCTCACCCTCACCTTCACCCTCACCTTAACCCTAACCCAAACCCTCAACCAAAACTTCACCCTCAACCTCACCCTAACCCTCACCCTCAAACTAAACATCACCCTAAACCTAACGCTCACCTTAACCCTTAGCCTAACCCTCACCCTAACCCTAAACCTCACCCTCACCCTCACCCTCAGGCTCACCCTAACCCTAATCCTAACCCTAACCCTCACGCTCATCCTCAACCTAAACCTATCCCTAACCCTAACCCTCACCCTCACCCTAACCGTAACCTCTAACCTAACCCTAAGCCTCAACATAACCCTAACACTAACCCTAAACCTAACACTAACCCTAACCCTCCCCTTAACCTCAGCCTAAGCCTAAGCCTATCCCTAACCCTCACACTCAGCCTTACCCTAAAACTAACCCTAAGCCTCACCCTCACCCTCAACCTCAACCTAAACCTAACCCAAACACTCATCCGAACCTTCACACTCACACTCACACTAACCCTCAACCTCACCCTAAACATCACCCTAACCCTAACCCTCACCCTAACCCTTACCCTCACATTAACCCTAACCCTCACTCTAACCCTAACCCTCAACCTAACCCTTACCCTCACCCTAACACTAAGCCTAATCCTAACTGGAACCCTCACAGTAACCCTAAACCTCACCCTAACCCTAACCCTCACAGTAAACGTAACACTCACCCTAACCCTAACCCTACACCTCACCCTACCCCTCACTCTGACCCTAACCCCAACCCTAACCCTCACCCTCACCGTCACCCTAACACTCAACCTAACCCTAACCCTCACCCAAACCCTCTCACACTCTCAAGAACACTCATCCTAACTCAAACACTCACCCTCAAAATAAACATAACCCTAAGCCTAACCCTCACCATAACCGTATCCCTAACCCTCACACTAACAGTAACCCTAAACCTCACCCTCACTCCAACCCTCACGCTTACCTTCTCCTCACCCTAACCCTAACCCTCACACTAACCCTAACCTTAACTCTTTCCCTACCCCTCACCATACCTCTAACCCTCACCCTCACCATAAACCTAACCCTTACCCTCACCCTCACCCTAACACTCACCGTAGCATTAACCCTCACCCTAACTCTAACCCTCATCAATAACTTAACCTTCACTGTCACCCTCACCCTAAGCCTCACCCTCATTCTACACATCACCCTAAACATAACCCTCACCCTAACTCTAAACCTATCACTTACCTTAACCCTAACACTCACCCTAACCCTCACCCTAACTTCCAACCTAACACTAACCCTAACCCTAACACTAAACCTCACACTAACCCTAACCATCACCCTAACCCTAAACCACACACTAACACTAACCCTAACCCTCACCCTCAACCTCGCCCTCACCCTAACCCTAACCCTCATCCTGACACTAAACCTAACACTAACCCTAACACTAATACTCAATCTAACCCTCACCCTCACCATAACATTTTCCCTAACCCTCACCATAACCCTAACCCTCACCCTTACCGTAACCCTCACCCTTGGCCTAACTCTCACCTTTATCCTTACCGTCACCCCCACCCTAAACCTTACCCTAAACCTAACCCTCACACTAACCCCCACCCTAAACATAACTCTACCCCTAAACCTCATCCTCACACTAACCCTAACTCTAACCATAACCCTAACACTAAACGTCACCCTAGCCCTGACCCCCACACTCACCCTCACAGTAACCGTAACCCTAACCCTAACCCTAGGAATAACACCTCACCCTAACCCTTAACCTCATCCTCACCCTAAACCTCAAAATTAACCGAACCCTCACCGTAACTCTAACCCTAATCGTCACCCTCAACGCCACCCTCACACTAACCCTAACCCTAACCCTCACCCTAACCCTAAACCACACCCTAATCCTGACCTTAAACCTCACTCTCACCTGCAACCTCACCCTAAACCTAAACCTAACCCTAATGCTAACTGTAACACTCACCCTAACCCTCAGGCTATCACTTACCGACACCATAAACCTAACCCTAACCTTAACCCTCAACCTCACCCTAAACTTCACCCTAACCCTAAACCTAATCCTAACGCTCAACCTCACCCTAAACCTCACCCTCACCCTAACCCTCACAATAACCCTTACCCTCACCCTCACCCTCACCCTAACCGTAACCCTCACCCTAAACCTAACCCTCACCCTCAACCTAACCCTACCCCTCACCCTAACCCTCAAACTAAACTTAACCCTAACCCTAACCCTCAGCCTCATGCTAGCCCTCACCCTAACCCTAATTCTAACCCTAAACCTCACCCTAACCCTCATCGTCACCCTAAACCTCACACTACCCCTAAACATAATCCTCAATCTAACCCTAACCCTAACCCTTACACTAACCTTCAACCTAAACCTAACCCTCACCCTTACTGTAACCCTCAGGCTCATACTAACCCTCACCCTAACACGAACCCTCATCCTAACCCTCACCCTAAACCTAAACATATCTATCACCATAACACTAACCCTCACCCTCACCATCACCCTCAGCCTAAACCTATGCCTAAGCCTAACGCTAACCCCAACCCTCACATTAACCCTAACCCTAACCCTCAACCTAACCCTTACCCTCACCCTAACACTAAGCCTAATCCTAACTTGAACACTCACAGTAACCCTAAACCTCACCCTAACCCTAACCCTCACAGTAAACCTAACTCTCACCCTAAGCCTAACCCTACACCTCACCCTACTTCTCACTCTAACCCTAGCCCCAACCCTAACCCTCACCCTCACCATCACCCTAACACTCACCCTAACCCTAACCCTCACCCAAACCCTAACTCTCACACTCTCAAGAACACTCATCCTAACTCAAACACTCACCCTCAAAATAAACATAACCCTAAGCTTAACCCTCACCCTAACAGTAACCGTAAACCTCACCTTCACTCCAACCCTCATGCTTACCTTATCCTCACCCTAACGCTAACCCTCACACTAACCGTAACCTTAACTCTAACCCTACCCCTCACCCTAACTCTAACCCTAACCCTCACCATAAACCTAACCCTTACCCTCACCGTCACCCTAACCCTCACCGTAACATTAACACTTACCCTAACACTAACCAGCATCCATACCTTAACCTTCATTGTCACCCTCACCCTAACCCTCAACCTCATTCTACACATCACCCTAAACATAACCCTCACCCTAACCCTAACCCAATCACTTACCTTAACCCTAACACTAACCCTAACACTCACTTCCAACCTAACATTAAACCTGACCCTAACCCTAATGCTAACCCTCACCCTAACCCTAAACCTCACCTGACCCGTACCCTCACTCAAACCCTAACCCTCACACTATCCCTAATCCTCACCCTAAACCTAACACTACCCCTCAACCTAAACTTCACTCTAACCCTAACCCCAACCCTAACCCTCACCCTCACCGTCACCCTAACACTCACCTTAACCCTCAACCTTACCCTCACCCTAATCCTAACCCTAACCCTAACCCTCACCCCCACACTAACCCTCACCCTAAACCTTAACCTCACCCTCACCCTAACCTTAAACCCTACCCTAACCCTAACCCTAACCCTAAACCTCACCCTAGCCCTCACCCTAACCCTAATTCTAACCCTAATCCTCAACCTAACCCTAAACCTCATCCTCACCCTAAACCTCATATTAACCCTAAACCTAATCCTCAATCTAACCCTCACCCTAACCCTAACCCTACCCATTATCCTAACCCTCACCTTAACCCTAACGCTAACCCTCACCCCAACCCTCACTCTAAAGCTCACCGTCACCCTAAACCTGACCCTAACCCTAATAATAACACCAACCCTCACCAGAACCCTAACCTTCACCCTCACCCTAACCCTCACCCTAACCCTCACCCTAATCCTAAGCCTAACCCTCAGCCTAACCCTCACCCTAACCCTAAGGATAACCCTAATGCTAACCCTCACCCTAACAATAACCCTCACCATAACCCTAAAACTCACCCAAATCCTAACCCTAAACCTCATCCTTACCCTCACCCTCACCCTACCCCTCAACCTAACCCTTATCCTAACCTTCACCCTAATCCTAACCATCACCCTTAGGGGAACACTCACCCTCAGCCTAACCCTCACATTTACTCTTATCGTCACGCTCATCCTAACCCTCACCCTAACCCTAAACCTCATCCTAACACTCACCCTAACCCTAACCCTATCCATCACCCAAAAATTAACCCTCACCCTTACCCTAACCATCAGCCTAACCCTAAGCCTAAGCCTAAGCCTAACCCTAACCCTCACCCTCACCCTAGCCCTAACCCTAAAACTAATCCTAACTCTAACACTCATCTTAACCCTCACCCTAACCCTAACCCTAACCACCACCCAAAACCTATTTCTCACCTCCACCCTCACCCTCATCCTAACCATAAGCCTAAGCCTAACCCTAAACCTAACCCTCATACTCACCCTAGCCCGCACCCTAACCCTAATCCAAACCATAAGCCTCATCCTAACCCTCATCCTAAACCTAAGCCTAAACCTCAAACTAACGCTAACCCTAACCCTCAACCTAACCCTAACCCTCACCCTCACCGTAACCCTAACCCTAACACTCACTCTAAACCAAAACATAACCCGAAACCTAAACCTCACCCTAAACATAACCCTAAACATAACCCTCACCCTAGACCTCACCCTAACCCGAATCCTAACCCTATACCACATCCTAACCCTTACCCTAACCCTAAACCTAACCCTCACCTTAACCCTAAACCTCAACCTCACCCTTAGCCTAAAGCTAAGCCTAGGCCTAACTCTAACCCTAACCCTCACACTCACCCTCATCCTACCCTTAATCCTAAATCTAACCCTATCTTTAACCCTAACCCTCACCCTCACCCTAGCCCTAAACCTAAACCAAATCCTAACCCTAACCCTCATCCTAACCCTCACCCTAACCCTAACGCTAACCATCACCCAAAATCTATTTCTCACACCCACCCTCACCCTCAGCCTAACCCTAAGCCTAAGCCTAACCCTAACCCTAACTCTCACCCTCACCCTAGCCTGCACCCTAACCATAATCCAAACCATAAACCTTAACCTCACCCTAACCCTAACCCTCAACCTCACCCTAAGCCTAAACCTAAGCCAAACCCTAACCCTAAAACTAACCCTCACACTCACCCTCAACCTAACCCTAATCCTAATCCCACCCCAACCCTACCCCTCACCCTAACCCTAAATTTCACCCTAAACATAAAACTAATTCTCATCGTAAACCTAACCCTCACCCTAACCCTTACCCTCACCCTCACCCTCAAGCTAACGTAACCTTAACTCTCACCCTAACCCTAAAACTCATCCTAATCCTCACCTTAACCCTCACTCTCACCCGCACCCTCACCCTAACCCTAAACCTAACCCTCACCCTAAACCTAATGCTAACTCTAACACTAACCCTAACCCTCATGCTATCACTTACCCACACCACAAACCTAACCCTAACTTTAACCCTCACCCTCACCCTAAACCTCACCCTAAACCTAAACCTAATCCTAAACCTCACCCTCACCCTAACACTAACCCTAACCCTCACCCTCACCCTAACCCTCTCCATAAACCTTAACCTCACCCTCACACTCACCCGAACCATAACCCTCAAACTAAACCTAACCCTCACCCTAAACCTAACCCTACCCCTCACCTTAAACCTCACCCTAAACTTAACCTTAACCCTAACCCTCACCCTAATGCTAGAACTCACCCTAACCCTAATTCTAACCCTAAACCTCACCCCAACCCTCATCCTCACCCTAAACTTCACATTACCCCTAACCTTAATCCTCAATCTAACCCTAACCCTAACCCTTACCCTAACCCTCACCCTTACTGTAACCCTCACTTTTACTCTTACCGTCACACTCCTACTAACCCTCACCCTAACCCGAACCCACATCCTAACCCTCACCCTTACACTAACCCTATCCATCACCATAACCCTAAAGTTCACCCTCACCATCACCCTCAGCCTAAACCTAACCATAACCCTAACCCTCACCCTCACCCTAGCCCTTACCCTAACACTAATCCTAACCATAAACCTCATCCTAACCCTCACCCTAAACCTAAGGCTCACCATCACCCTAAGCCTAATACTCAAACCCACCCTCACCCTCAGCCTAACCCTAAGCCTAAGCCTAATCATAACCCTAACCCTCACACACACCCTCACCCTAACCCAAATCCTATCCCTAACCCTAACCCTAACCCTCACCCTAACCCTCCCCCTCAACCTAAGTCTAACCCTAAACCTCACCCTGACCCTATCCCTAATCCTAACCCTAACCCTAAACCTCACCCTATCCCTAACGCTAACCCTCATCCTCACCCCCACCCTCACCCAAACAATAAGTCTAAACCTAACCCTAACATTAACACTAATCCTAACCCTAAAACTAACCCTAAACCTAACCCTAACCTTCAGCCTCACTGCAAATGTAACCCTAAAAATAACACTTACAATAACCCTAATCCTAATCTTAAACATCACCATCACCCTAACCATAATCCTAAACCTAACCCTCACCCTAACATTAACCCTCACCCTCACTGAAACCCTAAAGCTCATCTTAACCCTCACCCTAACCCTAAGACTAACCCTCACCCTAACCCTTAACCTCACCCTAATCCTAACACTAAGCCTAACCTAAACTTCACCCTAAACTTCATACTCACCCTAATCCTAACCCAAACCCTAACCCTCAACCTAACCCTCAAACTAACCCTAACCCTAACCCTAAACCTCACATTAACGCTAACACTCACCCTAAACCTAACCCTACCCCTCACTCTTAGCCTAATGCTAACTCTAACCCTCACCATTACCAGAAACTTAACCCTAACCCTAACCCTAAACCTCACCTTAAGCCTAACTCTAACCCTAACCCTAACCGTAACCCGCACCCTAAACCTATCCCTCACGTTCAGGCTCACCCTCAGCCTAAACCTAAGCCTAAACCTAACACTAACCCTAGCCCTCACCCTCACCCTCATCTAAACCCTAAACCTAATCCTAACCCTATCACTAACCCTAACCCTCACCCTAACCCTCACCCTAACCCTAACCCTAACACTAAACCTAACCCTCACCATAACCCTCATCCTAACCCTAACTGTAACCCTAAACCTCAACTTCAACCTAACCCTAAATCTAACCCTAACCGTAACCTTAAATCTCACACTAACCCTAACCCTAAACCTTATCATCACCCTAACCCTCACCTTAACCGTAACCTTAACCCTAACACTAACAATAAACCTAACCATAACCCTAAACCTCACCCTAATGATAACACTCACCCTAACCCTAAACCGCACCCTAACAATTACCCTCACCTTAACACTAAACCTCACACTAAACCCAAACCTCACCATAACCCTAAACTTCACCCTAACCCTAAACATAACAGAACCCACACCCTAACCTTAATTCTAACCCTAACACTCATGCTAACCTTAACCCTCATCCTCACCCTAACCCTCACCCTAACCCTAAACTTAACCCTAAACCTCACCCTAACCCTAACCCTAACCCTCACCCTCAGCCTAACCCTAAGCCTAACCCTAAACCTAAACCAAACCCACACACTCACACTCAACCTAACCCGAATCCTAAACCTATCCCTAACCCTAAACCTCCCCCAAAGTCGCACCCTAACCCTAACCCTAACCCTCAACCTAACCCTCACCCTAACCCTAACTCTAACCCAAACCTCACCCTAACCCTAAACCTAACTCTAACCCTAACCCAAACCCTAACCCTAATCCTCACACCCACCCTCACACTCAGCCTAACCCTAAGCCTAAGCGTAACCCTAACCCTTACCCTCACAATCACCCTCACCCTAAGCCTAATCCTAACCCTAACCCTGACCCTAACCCTTAACCTCAACCTAACCCTCAACCTAACCTTAACCCTAACCCTAACCCTAACATTAACTCACGAACTAACCCTCCCCTAACCCTAAATCTAACCCTAAACCTAAACCTCATCCTCACTGTACCCCTTACCCTAATGCTCACCGTAAACCTAATCTTAACCTGAACCCCAACTCTCACCCTAACACTAAACCTAACCCTCACCCTAACCCTCACCTCCACCCTCACCCTCAGCCTCAGCCTAAGCCTAAGTCTAACCCTAATCCTAACCCTCAAACTCACCCTAACACTAACCCTAATCCTAATCCTAAACCTAACCCTAATATTCACACTCACCCTAACCCTCACCTTCAACCTAACCCCATCACTAACCCTAACCCTAACACACACCCTCAGCCTAACCCTAAGCTGAACTCTAACCCTAAATCTCATCCTCACCCTTACCCTAACCCTAACCCTAAACCGAAACCTAAACCTAACCCTAACCCTAAAACTAACCATCACCCTAGCCCCTCCCCCTAACCTTAATCCTAACCCTAACCCTCACACTAACCCTCCCCTAACCCTAACCTTAACCCTCACCCTAATCCTGAGCCTCACCCTCAACCTCACGTGCAGCGTAACCCTAAGCCTAACCCTAAAGCTAACGCTAACACACACACTCACCCTCACCCTAACCCTAATCCTAACCCTATCCCCAACCCTAACACTCCTCCTAACTCTAACCCTAACACTAACCCTAACACTAACCCTAACCCTAAACCTCAACCTCACCCTCACCCTAACACTAAATCTAACCCTAAAGTTCACCCTCACCCTAAACCTAACTCTAACCCTAACCCAAAACCTAAACTTCACCCTATCCCTAACCCTCACCCTCACCCTCACCCTCACCGTAAACCTAAACCTCACCCTAACAATAAACTTAAACCTAATCCCAACCCTCACCCTAAACATAACCCTCACCCTAACCCAAACCCTCACTCTCACACTTACCCTCACCCTAACACTAAACCTAAACCTAACACTAACCCTCACACTAACACTAACCCTAATCCTAACACTAAACCTAAACCTAAACCTCACCCTCTCCCTAAACATAACATTGACCCTAAACCTAACCCTCACCCTAACCCTCCCCCTAACCCTATATCTAACCATAAACCTCACCCTCACACTCACCCTAACCCTAACCCTCACCATAACACACTCACCCTAACACTAACCCTAAACCTAACACTCACCCTCACACTAACCCTAACCCTCACCCTAATCCTAAACCTCACCTAAACCCTAACACTATCCCTAACCCTCACACTCACTCTAGCCCTCACCCTAACCCTAATTCTAACCCTTACCCTCACCCTAACCCTAACCCTCATCCTTACCCTAAGCATCACATTAACCCTAAACCTAATCCTCAATCTAACCCTCACTAAACACTAACCCTAACCCTAACCTAACCTTAACCCTTATACTACCCCTAAAGCTAACACTCACCCTTATCTAAACCCTCATCCTCAGCCTAAACCTCACCTTTACCCTTAACATCATCCACACCCTAACCATCACCCTAACCCTAAACCTCATCCTAAACCTCACCCTAACTGTAAACCTAAACATCACCCTAAACCTAACCCTAACCATCAACCTCACGCTCAGCCTAAGCCTAAGCCTAAGCCTAAGCCTTACCCTAAACCTCAACCTAACCCTCACCATAACCCTAACCCTAACCCTCACGCTAAACCTCGCCCTAACCCTAAGTCTAACCCTAAACCTCCCCTCAACCTAAACCTAACCCTATCCCTAAACCTCACCCTAACACTTACCCTCACCCTCACCCTCAACCTCACCGTACCTCTAACCCTAACCCTAACAATAAGCCTAAACCTAACCCTAACCCTAACCCTAACCATAACCCTCACCACAAACATAACACTAACCATAACACTAACAATAAACCTAACCCTAACCCTAAACCAAATCCTCACCCCCACTGTCACACTTAGCCTAACCCTAAGCCTAAGCCTAACCCTAACCCTAATCATAACCCTCACCCTTAGCCTCACCCTCACCGCAAACTGAACCATAACCATAACACTAACAATAACCCAATCCCGAACGCTAACCCTAACCCTAATCCTCAACCCCACTGTCACCCTCAGACTAACCCTAAGCCTAACCCTAACCCTAAACCTAACACTAACCCTAAACCTAACCCTAATCCTCAGCCTCACATTCACCCTAACCCAAAACCTAAACTTAACCCTCACCCTAACCCTAAGCCTAGGCCTAACACTAACCCTAACCCTCACACTCACCCTCACCCTAAACCTAATCCTAAACCAAACCCTATCACTAACCCTAACCCTTACCTTAACCCTCACCCTAGCCGTGAACTTAACCCTAAACCTGACCCGAAACCTCATCCTAAACCTCACCCTAATTCTAAACCTAACCCTCACCCTAATCCTAACCCTAACCCTCACTCTCATGCTCAGCCTAAGCCTAAGCCTAAACCTATCGCTCACCCTAAAACTAACCCTAACACTAACTCTAACACTAACCCTAAGCCTCACTCTAATCCTAACCCTAACTCTAACCCTAAACCTAAACCTAAACCTCATCCTAACCCTAACCCTAACCCTCACCCTCAACCTAGCCCTCACCCTAAACCTTACACTCATCCTCACCCTAAACCTCACACTAACCCTAACACAAATCCTCAATCTAAACCGCACCTTCACCCCACCACTAACACTAACCCTCACCCTAACCCTAACCCTCACCCTAACCGTAACCCTCACCCTCAGTCTAACCTTCACGTTTACCCTAACTGTCACCCCCACCCTAACCCTCACCCTAACCCTAACCCTCACCCTAACAATTACCCTCACGCTAACACTAAACCCAACCCTATCTTTAACCCTCACACTAACCCTAACCCTCACCCTAATCCTAAACCTCACCCTAACCCTAACCCTAACCCTCACCCTGACCCTAGCCCTCACCCTAACACTAATTCTCACCCTCAGCCTCACCCTAACCCTAACCCTCATACTCACCCTAAACCTCACACTAACCCTAACCCTAATCCTCAATCTAACCCTCACCCTAACCCTAACACTCATCCTTACCCTAAACCTAAACCTAACCCTTACCTTCATCCTAATCTTAATCCTCACCCACAGCCTAAACCTCACATTTACCCTTACCATAAACCTCATCCTAATGCTAACCCTAAACATAAACCTAAACATCGCCCTAACCCTAACCCTCACCCTCAACCTCACACTCAGCCTATCCCTAAGCGTAAGCCTATGCCTGAACCACACCGTCACCCTCACCTTAAATCTAACCCTAATCCTAACAATAACACTAATCCTAAACCTAAACCAAACCCTAACCCCAAACCTAACTTAATCCTAAACCTCACCCTCACCCTAAACCTAATCCTAAACCTAACCCTAACCCTCACCCTAATCCTAACCCTCACCCTTACCGTAACCCTAACCCTCATCCTAACCCTCACCCTAACCCTAACCCTAACCCTAAACCTCACCCTAACACTAACCCTAACCCTCACCCTCACCGTAGCCTTCACCCTAATCTTAATCCTAACCCTAATCCTCATCCTAACCATCACCCTAAACATAACCCTAACCCTCAACCTAACCTTAAGAATAGCCCTCAACCTTACCCTAACCAATACGTTCACCATAACACCAAACCTAACCCTCAGCCTAACCCTAAACTTAACCCGAACCCTAACTCTCACCCTATCCCTAATCCTATCACTCAACCTAAACCAAATCCTCACCCTCACCCTCGCCTTCAGCAAAACCCTAAGCCTAACCCTATCCCTAAACCTAACCCTCACACTCACCCTTATCCTAATCCTAATCCTAACCCTAAGCTTAACCATCACCCTCACCCTAACCCTCACCCTATCCCTAACTCTAAAACTAACCCTAACCCTAACCCTCACCCTCAGCCTCACCCTAACCCTAACTCTAACCCTAAAACCCACCCTCACCCTAACCCTAACCCTAACGGTAAACCTCAACCTAACCCTCAAACTAACCATAACCCTAACAATAACCCTAACCCTAACCCTCGACCTAACCCTCCCCCTAAACCTAAGTCTAACCATGAACCTCACCCTCACCATAACCCTAATCGTAATCCTAATCCTAAACCTAACCCAAACCCAAAACCAAACCCTAACACACACACTCACCCTCACCCTAACTCTAATCCTGACCCTAACCCTACCCCTGAACGTCCCCATAACTCTCACACTAACCCTAACCTTAACACTAATCCTAACCCTTAACCTCAACCTAATCTTCACCCTAACCCTAACTCTCACCCTAAACCTAACCCTCACCCTCACCTTCACTGTAACCGTAACCCTAACCCTAACCCTAACAATAACCCTAACACAAACCCTCACCCTCACCATAACAATTACCCTCACCCTAACAATTACCCTCACCCTAACACTAACCCTAAACCTAACTCTAACACTCACACTAATCCTAACCCTCACCCTAATCCTAAACCTCACCCTAACACTAACCCTAACCCTCACCCTGACCCTAGCCCTCACCCTAACACTAAATCTAAACCTCACCCTCACTCTAACCCTAACCCTCATACTCACCCTAAACCTCACACTAACCCTAACCCTAATCCTCAATCTAACCCTCACCCTAACCCTAACCCTCATCCTTACCCTAAACCTAAACCTAACCCTTACCCTCATCCTAATTTAATCCTCACCCACAGACTAAACCTCACATTTACCCTTACCGTAAACCTCATCCTAATGCTAACCCTAAATGTAAACCTAACCATCACCCTAAGCCTAACCCTCACCCTCAACCTCACACTCAGCCTATCCCTAAGCATAAGCCTAAGCCTGAACCTCACTGTCACCCTCACCTTAAATCTAACCCTAACCCTAACAATAACACTAATCCTAAACCTAAACCTAACCCTAACCCCAAACCTACCCTAACCCTAACCCTCACCCTTACCGTAACCCTAACCCTCATCCTAACCCTCACCCTAACCATAACTCTAACCCTAAACCTCACCCTAACACTAACCCTAACCCTCACCCTCACCGTAGCCTTCACCCTAATCTTAATCCTAACCCTAATCCTCATCCTAACCATCACCCTAAACCTAACCCTAACCCTCACCCAACCTTAACAATAGCCCTCAATCTTACCCTAACCCTCACGTTCACCATAACCCCAACCCTAAACCTCACCCTAACCCTAAACGTAACCCTCATCCTCATGCTGTCCGTAACTCTAACCCTAACCCTAACAATAACACTAATCCTAACCCTAAACCTAACCTTAACCCTAACCCTAACCCTAATCCTAACACTCACCCTCACCCTAACCCTAAACCTAACCCTAACCCTCACACTAAACCTCACCCTCACCCTCATTGTAACCCTAACCTTCATCCAAAACCTCACCTTAACCCTAAACCTAACCCAAAACCAAACCCTAACACACACACTCACCCTCACCCTAACTCTAATTCAAACCCTAATCCTATAACCCTGAACGTCCCCCTAACTCTCACACTAACCCTAACCCTAACACTAACCCTAACCCTAACCCTCAACCTAACCCTCACCCTAACCCTAACTCTAACCCTAACCCTAAACCTCACCCTCACCTTCACTGTAACCGTAACCGTAACCCTAACCCTAACAATAAACCTAACCCAAACCCTAACCCTCACACTAACCATAAGCCTCACCCTAACCCTAAACCTCAACCTAACCCTAACCCTAACCCTAACCCTCACCCTCACCCGAACCTGAACCCTAACCCTCACCCTCATCCTAACGCTACGCTTAACCCTAATCCTAAACCTCACCCTAACCCTAACACTAACCCTCACAATCACCCTAACCCTAACCCTAACTCTAAACTTCATCCTAACCTTAAACCTGACCCTCAACATCACCCTCACCCTCACCCTTACCTTAACCTTAACCCTAACCCTAAACCTAAGAATAACACTAACCATAAACCTAACATTAAACCTCACCCTCACCGTAACTCTATCCCTAACCCAAACCTTCACCCTAACCCTAACACTGACCCTAACCCTAACCCTAAACCTCACCCTAACCCTAAACCGAACCCTCACCCTAGCATATATCCTAACCCAAATCTTAAACCTATCACTCATACTAACCCACACTCTCACCCTAAACCTAACCCTCACCCTTAATCTAACCCTCACCCTCAGCCTCAGACTCAGCCTAACCCTAAGGCTAACACTAACTCTAACCCTCACACTCAGCATCACCTTAACCCTAATCTTAACCCTAACCCCAACACTAAACCACCCTAACACTAACCCTCAACATCAACCTTACCCTAACCCTAACACTCACCCTGACACATACCCTAACACTAATCCTAACCCTAATGCTCACCCTAACCGTCACTCTAAACCTAACCCTAAACCTAACCCTCACCCTAACACTAACCCTCACCCTAACGCTAACCCTCACCCTACCCCTACCCATAAACCTCACACTAACCCTAAACCTCACCCTCACCCTAAACCTCACCCTCACCCTAACCCTAAACCTCACCCTCACCCTAGTGCTCACCCTAAACCTAACCTTAACCCTAACACTCACCCTAACCATAACCCTCACCATAACCCTAACACTCACACTAACCTTAAATCTAAACCTCTCCCTCACCCTCACCCTAACCCTAACCCTAACCCTCCCCCTCACCCTAAACCAAACCCTAACCCGAACACTCACCCTAACACTAACCCTAACCCTAACCCTAATCCTCACACTCACCCTCAACCTACACCTAATACTAAACCTAACCCTAACCCTCACAGTAACCCTCAAACTAGCGCTCATCCTAACCCTAATACTAACCCTAAATCTCATCTTAACCCTCACCATAACCCTAACCCTAACCCTCACCCTAACTCTAACCCTCACCCTCACCCTCATGCTTGGCCTAAGCCTAACCCTAAGCATAAGCTTAAGCCTAAACCTAACCTTCACACTAACCCTCAACCTAACCCTAACCCTAACACAAAAGCTAACTCTAACCCTAAACCTCACCCTCACCCTAACCCTAAATATAACCCTAACCCTAAACATAAACCTAACCCTCAACCTAACCCTAAACCTCACACTCACCTTAACAGTAAACCTAAACCTAACCCTAACAGTAACCCTAACCCTAACCCTCATTCTAACCATAATACTCACCCTAAACCTAACCCTCACCCTAAGACTTAAATTCACCCTAACACTAAACCTAACCCTAACACTAGCACTCACACTAACCCAAATTCTCCCCCTCACCCTAAACCAAATCCTAACCCTAACCCTCACCCTAACCCTAAGACTAACCCTAACCCTAACCCTGACACTCACCCTCAACCTACACCTAATCCTAAACCTAACCCTAACCCTCACAGTAACCCTCAGACTAGCCCTCACCCTAACCCTAATCCTAACCCTAAACCTCATCCTAACCCTCACACTAACCCTAACCCTAACCCTCACCCTAACCCTAACCCTAACCCTGACCCTCATGCTCGGCCTAAGCCTAACCCTAAGCCTAAGCTTAAGCCTAAACCTAACCCTCACACTAACACTCAACCTAACCCTAACCCTAACACAAAAGCTAACTCTAACCCTAAACCTCACCCTCACCCTAACCCTAACTCTAACCCTAACACTAAACATAAACCTAACCCTCAACCTAACCCTAAACCTCACACTCAACTTAACAGTAAACCTAATCCTAACCCTAATAGTAACCCTAACCCTAACCCTAACCCTCATTCTAAACATAACACTCACTCTAAACCTAACCCTCACCCTAACACTTAAATTCACCCTAACACTAAACCTAACCCTAACAGTAGCACTCACACTAACCCTCCCCCTCACCCTCACCCTAGCCCTCACCCTAACCCTAACCCTCATCCTCATCCTAAACCTCACACTAACCCTAAAACTAATCCTCAATATAAACCTCACCCTCACCTTAACCCGAACCCTAACCCTCACCCTAAACCTAACCCTCACCCTTAACTTAATCCTCACTCTCAGCCTCTCACCTTTACCCTTACCTGCACCCTCATCCTAAACCTCACCCTAAGCCTAACCCTCATCCTAACACTCACCCTGACCGTAACCCTAAGCCTAACCCTAACCCTAACCCTCACCCTCACCCTAGACATCATCTTAACCCTAATCCTAACCCTAAACCTAACCCTAACCCTAACCATCACCTTTAACCTAATCCTCAACCCCACCCTCACTCTCAGCCTAACCCTAAGCCTAAGCCTAATCCTAACCCTAACCCTCACACTCAGCCTCACCATAACCCTAATCCTAAACCCAACTGTAACACTAACCCTAAACCTCAACCTATCCCTCCCCCTAACCCTCCCCCTAACTCCAACTCTAACCCTAAACTTCACCCTCACCCTAACCCTCACCCTAAACCTAAATCTAACCCTCACCCTCACCCTCACCGTAACTCTAACCCTAACTCTAACAATAACACTAACCCTAAGCATCACCCTAACCCTAACCCTAACCCTAAACCTCACCCTAAGCCTAACCCAAAACCTCAACGTCAGCCTCACCCTAACCGTAAACTTAACCTTAACCATAACACTAACAATAACCCTAACCCTAATCCTAACACTGATCCTCACCCTAACCCTAACCCTCACACTCACCGTAAGCCTAACTCTAACCCTCACCCTAACCCTCACCCTCATGTTAAGGCTAAGCCTAACCCTATCCCTAACCCTAACACAGTCACTCAACCTAACATTAACCCTAATCCTAATCCTAACCCTAACCCTAACACTCATCCTAACCCTCACCCTAACCCTCACCCTCAGGTTAAGGCTAAGCCTAACCCTATCCCTAAGCCTAACACAATCACTCACCCTAACATTAACCCTAATCCTAATCCTAACCCTAACCCTAACACTCATCCTAACCCTCACCCTAACCCTAACCCTAACACTAACCCTAATACTCAACCCAACGCAATTCTAACCCTAAACCTCACCCTCAACTTCACCCTAACCCTAATCCTAACGCTAAACCTCACTCTAACCCTAACCCTTACCCTCAGCCTCACTGTAACTCTAACCATAACCCTAACAATGACACTAAACCTAACCCTAACCCTCACCCTCGCCCTCACCGTAACCCTAACCCTAACCCAAACCCTCACCCTAACCCTAACCTTAACCCTAACCTAAACCTCACCCTAACCCTAACCCTAAGCCTCACCTTGAGCCTCAACCTCACCATAAAGTTAAACCTAACCATAACACTAACAATAACCCTAACCCTAACCCTAACCTAACCCTCACCCTCACCCTCACCCTAACCCTAACCCTCACCCTAACCCTAACCCTCACCCTCACCGTAACCCTCACACTAACACTCACCCTAACCCTAAACTTAATCCTAACCCTAAACGTCACCCTAATGCTAACCCTAACCCTCACCCTCACCCTAGCCCTCACCTTAGCCCTAATCCTAAACCTAAACCTCACCCTAACCTTCACCATAACCCTAAAACCCTAACAATCACCCTAATCCTAACCCTTAACCTCACCCTCACGCTAGGACTAAACCTAAGACTAAGGCTAACCCTAACCCTAACTTTCACACTCACCCTCACCCTCATCCTCACAGTAACTCTAACCTTACCCCTAACAATAACACTAACCCGAACCTTAACCCTAATCCTAACCCTCACCTTGACAGTAAACCTCAACCTAAACCAAGCCCTCACCCTAACACTAACACTAATCCTAACCCTAAAATTTACCCTAACCTAACCCTAAACCTCACACTCAGCCTCAACCTCACTGTAAACTTAACCTTCATGATAACACTAACAATAACCCTAACCATAACACTAATCCTAACCCTCAGCCTCACCCTAACACTAACCCTCACTCTCACCGTAACCCTAACCTAACCCTCACCCTAACCCTAAACCTAACCCTAATCCTAAACCTCGCCATAATGGTAACCCTAACCCTCACCCTCACCCTTGCCCTCATCCTAACACTAATCCTAACCCTAAACCTCATCCTAACCCTGATTCTAACCATAACCCTAACCCTCAACCTAACCCTAACCCTAACCTTGAAGCTAACCCTAACACTCACCCTCACACTCACACTCAGCCTCAGCCTAACCCTAAACCTAAGCCTAATCCTAACCCTCACACTCACCCTCACCTTAACCCTAATCCAAACAATAACACTCACCCTAACCCTCAACCTAACCCTCCCACTAATCCTAACCCTAAACCTAAACCTCACCCTCACCCTAACCCTAACTCTAACACTGAACCTAAACCTAAACCTCACCCTAACCCTAACCCTAACCCTCACCCTCACCGAAACAGTAACCCTAACCCTAACAATAACCCTAACCCTAAGGCTAACACTAACCCTAAACATAAACCTCACCCTAATGCTAACCCTCACCCTAAAACTAACCCTAATACTAACACTAACCGTCACACTAACCCTAACCATCACCTTAACCCTAAACTTCAACATAACCCTAAACCTAACCCTCCCCTCACCATAGCCCTCACACTAACCCTAACCCTCATCCTCACCCTAAACCTCACACTGACCCTAACACTGATACTCAATTTAACCTCACCCTCACCCTAACCCTAACCCTAATCCTCACCCTAAATCTCACCCTAACCTTAACCCTCAACTTTACCCTTACTGTCACATTCAACCTAACCCTCACCCTAAACCTAACCCTCATTCTAACCCTCACCCTAAACATAACCCTAACCATCACACTAACCGTAACCCTCAACCTCACACTCAGCCTCAGTCTAAACCTAAGCATAAGCCTAACCCTAACCCTAAACCTCACCCTCACCCTAGTCCTCACCCTAACCATAATCCTAACCCTAACCATAAAAATAACACTAACCCTAACCCTAACCCTCATTCTAACCCTAAACCTCACCCTAACCCTGATCCTCACCCAAACACCTTACACTAACAATAACCCTAACCCTACCCCTAACCCTCATTCTAACCCTAACCCTCACCCTAACCCTTACCCTCACCCTAACACTTACCTTACCCTAACACTAACCCTAACCCAAACACTAAACCTCACACTAACCCTAACCCTCACCCTACCCTAACTCTAACCCTAAACCTCACCCTAACCCTAACCCTAACCCTCACCCTCACTCTCCCCCTGACCCTCACCCTCACCATAACTCTAACCCTAACCTTAACAATAACACTAATCCTAACCTTAATCCTAATCCTAACCCTAATACCCACCCTCAGCCTCACCCTCACCACAAACTTAACCCTAACCATAACACTAACAATAACCCTAACCATCACCCTAACCCTAACATTAACCCTCACCTTAACCCTAACCCTAATCCTAACCCTATACCTCATCCTAACCCTCACCCTAACCCTAACCCTAAACCTCAACCTAACCCTAACCCTCACCCTCACACTCAGCCTAACCCTAAATCTAACCTTAACACTAACCCTCACACTCACACTCAAGCTAACCCTAATCCTAAATCTAACACGATCCCTAACCATAACCCTCAACCTAACCCACACCCTAACCCTAACCCTAACACCAATCCTAACACTAACCTTCACACTAACCCTAACTCTAACCCTAAACCTCACCCTCACCCTCACCTTAATCCTGACCCTCAACCTCAGCCTAAACCTAAGCCCGACGCTAACCTGAATCCTCACACTCACACTCACCCTCACCCTAACACTAATCCTAATCTCAGCCCTAACCCTAACCGTCACCCTAACCCTAACCCTCACAATAACCCTAAACCTAAAACTAACCCTAACGCTAATGCTCACCCTAACCATAAATCTAAACCTAAACCTCACCCTCAACTTAACCCTAACCCTAACCCTAACCCTAAACCTCACCATAAACATAACCCTAAACCTCACCTTCACCCTAGCCCTCACTCAAACCCTAATCCTAATTCTAACCCTCATCCGAACCCTAACCCTAACCCTAAACCTAACCATCACCCTAACCCTAACACTCAGCCTCAACCTTACCCTCACCCGCAGGCTAACATTAAGCCTAAACCTAAACCTAACCCTAACCCACACACTCACCCTCACCCTAACCCTAATCCTAATCCTAAACCTAACAATAACCCTAACCCTAAAGCTAACCCTCACCTTAAATATAACCCTCACCCTAACCCGAACCCTCACCCTAACACTTACCCGGACCCTAACACTAGCCGTAAGCATCACCCCAACGTTCACACTAACCCTAATCCCCACAGTAAACCTAAACCTCATCCTAACCTTAACCCTAACCCTAACCTAAACCTCAACCTCATCATAGCCCTCACCCTAACCCTAATTCTAACCCTAACCCTAACCCCCATCCTCACCCTAAACCTCACACTAACCCTAACCCTAATCCTCAATCTAACCCTCACCCTAACCATAACCCTAACCCTCACCCTAACCCTAACCCTCACCCTTATTTTAACACTCACCCTCAGCCTAACCCTCACCTTTACCCTTACCATCACTCTCACCCTAACCCTCAACCTTAAGCTAATGCTCACCCAAGCCCTAACCCTAACCCTAACCCTAAACCTACCCTCACCCTCAGCTTTACACTAATCCTATCACTATTCCTAACCCTAAACCTCACCTTCACACTAACAGTCAGCTAATTCTTAACCTCACACTAATCCTAACCCTAACCCTAACCCTAACTCTCACACTAAACCTAAACCTCAACCTAACCATAACCCTATACCTTACCCTAAACCTCATCTTAACCCTAACTCTTACCCTCACCCTAACCCTAACCCAAAACCTCAACATCACCCTAAATCTGACCCTAACCCTAAGAACAACCCTAACCCTCACCCGAACCCTAACCCTCACCCTGAACCGAACCCTCACCCTAACCGTCACCCTAATCGTAACCCTAACCATCAGCCTAACCCTAAGCATAACCCTAACCCTAACCCTCACCCTAACCCTCACGCTAACCCAAACCTTAACCCTAACCCTCACCCTCACCCTTACCCTCATCCTAACACTTAACCTCATACTCACCCTAAACCTCACACTTAACTGAATCCTCACCGTAACTCTAACCCTAACAGTCACCCTCACCGTCACCCCCATACTAAGCCTAACCCTAACCCTCACCCTAATCCTAAAACCCACCCTAATCCTCACCCTAAACCTCACCCTAACTCTAATGCTAAGTCTAACACTCACCCTAACCCTCATGCTATCACTTATCCACAGCACAAACCTAACCCTAATCTTAACCCTCACCCTCACCCTAACCCTAATCCTAACCCTAACCCTCATCCTAACCCTCACCCTAACCCTAAGGTTAACCATAATCCTAAGGCTAATCCTCACACACACCCTCACCCTCAGCCTAACCCTAAGCCTAACCCTAATCCTAACCCTAACCCTCACACTCACCCTCACTCTAACCCTAATCCTAACCCAAAATCTAACCCTAGCCATAAACATCAACCTTACGCTCACCCTAAACCTAATGCTAACCCTAACACTAACCCTAACCCTAACACTCACCCTTACCCTCCCCCTCAGCCTAACTCTAACCCTAAACCTCTCCCTCACCTTATCCCTAATACTAACCCTAACTCTAAACCTCACCGTAACATTAACCCTCACCCTCACCCTCACCCTCACCCAAACCGTAAGTCTAAACCTAACCCTAATATTAACACTAATCCTAACCCTAAAACTAACCCTAACCCTAAGCCTAACCCTAATGCTAACACTCACCCTCACCCTAATCCTAATCCTAACCCTAACCCTCAACCTAACCCTAACCCTCACCCTCACTGTAACCCTAAACCTCACCAAAAGCTCACCCTAACCCTAACCCTAACCCTAACCCTAAAACTCACCCTAACACTAACCCTAACCCTCACCATCACCCTAGCCCTCACCCTAACCCTAATCATAACCCTAATCCTCATCCTAACCCTCACCCTAACCCTAACTCTAACCCTAAAACTCACCCTAACCCTAACCCTAACTAAACCCCTAACCCTAACACTAAACCTCACCCTAACCCTAACCTTCACCCTCATCCTCACTGTAACC
>NW_027204117.1:0-40104 GCF_024711535.1 Dipodomys merriami
GAAATAATTCAACATGTCCCTTAACAGTCTCTTCTTGGATACTGTTTCACTTGTCCATAAAATAGAAAACATCAGTATCGGGCTGGGAAAGTGGCTCAGTGGTGGAGCGCTTGCCTTGCATGCCTGAGGCCCTGAGTTCGATTCCTCAGCACCACATAAGCAAAAAGAAAAAAGCCAGAAGTGGCGCTGTAGCTCAAGTGGTAGAGCACTAGCCTTGAGCTGAAGAGCTGAGGGACAGCGCCCAGGCCCAGAGTTCAGGCCCCACGACTGGAACCCCCCCCCCCAAAAAAAGAAAAGAAAACATCAGTATCAACCAACACTAGGTATTTGAAATAAAGGAAAGCTCTATTCTTTTTTGTTTTTGTCTTTGACAGTCCTAAGGGCTTGAACTCTGGGCCTGGGTTCTATCCCTGATTTTCTTTTGCTCAAAGCTAGCACTCTACCACTTGAGCCACGTACCACTTCTGGTTTTCTGGTGGTTCGTTGGAGATGAGAATCTCATGAACTTTCCTGCCTGGGCTGGCTTAACTGCGATCCTCAGATCTCAGTCTTCTGAGTAGCTAGGATTATGGACATGAGTGAGCCACTGGCTTCTATGATTTTTTTATATTTTTTGGGGGGGGGGGTCCGGTCGTAGCGCTCTACCACTTGAGCCACAGCACCACTTCTGGCATTTTCTGTTTATGTGGTGCTGAAGAATTGAACCCAGGGCCTCATGTATGCAAGGCAAGCTACTCTACCACTGAGCCACCTTCCCAGCCCCTCTCTACTTCTTTATAGGTGGTAATTTTCATTTTATATAGAGGTTTTAAAATCTGACTTTGATCTGCTGTTTTAAGGTTTTTCTTTCCAATGTACTTTTTGATATGATCAAATGCTGAAACAAGCCTTATGCCCCAAAGGGACAGACCGTAACCCACTCCTGCAATGTCCCAGACTGGAATCCTCCCTCCAGCCACGGACCTCACTCCACTGAACCAGCCAGTGTCACCGCGGACCTCACTCCACTGAACCAGCCAGTGTCACCGCGGACCTCACTCCACTGAACCCAGAGCCACGTCGCCCTGAGCGGCCCCGGGCTTACAGGCTTCGGACGGGACTGCCGGCGTTGGGCAGCTGCCTTGCTTCCCAGTACTTCTCAATCCCTCCGTCTCGGGAGAGCAGGGGTCTCCCACAGGGGTGGCCCAGTGCTGCTCCCGTGTGGACGTGAGATACTTCACACACAGGCCACAGTGTGAATGTAGCAGCACTCACAGCTGGCCGCGTTTCCACGCACTCACTGAACAGGAAAAACACTTTGAACATGTTACCAGAAGACAAGTTCAAGTTGAGCACTGTCCCCGTCACTCAGCGACACAGCCCCAGCCCGACACGTGCAAGGCCCAGGGTTACATTGCCGACACCACTGAATGAATGAAATGAGTGAATGAGTATTAAAAAACACAACGCCCAGGGATTGTTGACCAGATCCATGTCCTACGTGTGCACCATCTTCCTCATGGCAGACCTCGTTCCCCGTGACAGTGGAGATGACAGACTATGCCAATTTTTCTTCCTCTGTCTACGCTTCCTCTGTCCCCCATGACCGGAGTCGCGGGTTATGATGGCTCATGAAGAAGCTAACCAGGGTGGTGCTAAGATACCTGGGGGGGGGGGCTGTGTAGGGGAGGAGGAGGAGGGGCTGGACAGGTGGGGGGGGGGACTGGAACCCACAGGAGGGGCTGGGGAACTGGGTTGGGGCTAGGACACTGCAGGGGTGGAGGCATGCAGGCGGGGGGCTGAGAGGAGGGGCCATGGAGGAAGCTGGGGCCAGCTGAGGCAGGAAAGGCAACCCAAGGCCTCTGAGGCCTGCCTGGAGCACAGGAGGGAGTCTTACCCAGGACTGCAGGGCAGGGACTGCAAAGGAGAGCTGGGAGGAGAAAGAAGGGCCTGGGGGTGAGACCTCCTGGGCCTGGAGAGGGCTGAGGCTGGCCTTCCAACTGCAGGCTGGGGTCGGGGCTGCTCTACTTCCAACCTCCAGGCTGAGGACCACTGTAGGCTGTCACCGCCTTTCTAGAAAAATCTTCAGACAGCCTGTACAAAGCCGTGCCAGCTCACCCTGCTCCCTGGCCAGGGGGACTCTGCCCCACCTTGCGACTTGTTGAGCAGATGAGACATCTAAGCGCAGAGGGTGCCCAGGACTGGAGTTGTCAGATTTAGCCAATAAACATGCAGGATGCTTGGTTACACTTGAGATCCCGCTGGACCACGGGACTGTATGAACAGCAGTGGTTTGAATGTGTCTCCTCCAAAGTGTACGCTCAATCTCAGTTGGGGAATGGAACCGCATCAGAGGAGGGCTCTCGGGAGGTGATTGGGGCGCAGGCTGGAGCTCTCCTGAGCAGGATTAGAAGACCATCTGGGGCTGGGAAGGTGGCTCAGTGGCAGAGTGCTTGTCTAGCACGCAGCACCCACATGCCGTGCGCCCCGCATGCGCACAGCACACACTCCACTACAACATGATGCTTTAGCTGGAATTCAAATTTCAGGCCAGTCTGTATCTCATGTGACAGCCACACCCAGGGACACACAAAACACAGCAGTCAGCCTGGCCTTACGGTGCACACTTACACACGCACTGCAAAGACCACCTTAGAGTGGTTTTAACGGGGAAGAGCTGGAGTTAATCCAGATCTGCCATTACTAAGAGGACAGCTAAGTAGCCATGGTTATTGATTTGGTGGAATAGTAGTTAAAATCACAATGACAGACGCCCAATTCATACTCATCTGACTGGTACATATTAAAGTACTTGACACTGTCAAGGTGAGGTAGGAAGGGAAGCAATGGAAATGTGAATGCACAGTCTGTACTGGAGGTGTGTGTGTGTGTGTGTGTGTGTGTGTGTGTGTGTGTGTGTGTGAAGGGAGCCCAGGGTCTACTCATGCTAGGCAAACACTCTATCTTATGCACCAACTCCTAAGCCAGCCCCTGGGGTTTTGAGATAGGGTCTTGCTGTGTCCTGGCTGACCTTTGAAATCCTCTCTCTGCGATCTCCTTCTGAGTACCTGACCTTCCGGGTATCTATCACGTCCAGTAAGAGGCACAGTTTCAAACCTTAATTTGTATGTCAATTATCTAGAGATCTGGGGACAATGTGGATTTTACATGGAAGTGCTCGTGGTGTCACTGTTACCTGCTGCTGGACCAGACCATGTTTGAGGATCAAGGCCCTCAAAGGCTGGTGCTTAAAGTCTTGCTTGTGTGTATACTAAAGTCATTCCAAACAGACTCTGGGGTCATTCTCACCCTAGAGATGATCCACTTTCAGTATACTGTACATGTATTCTTATTTATTTATTTAATTAATTAATTTATTTATTTTTTGGGTCCGTTCATGGGCCTGAACTCTGGGCCTGGGCGCTGTCCCTCAGCTCTTCAGCTCAAGGCTAGCGCTCTACCACTTGAGCCACAGTGCCACTTCCGGCTTTTTTCTTTTTGCTTATGTGGTGCTGAGGAATCAAACTCAGGGCCTCAGGCATGCAAGGCAAGCACTCTACCACTGAGCCACCTTCCCATCCCCACATGTATTCTTTTCCAATAAACTTTCCCATCACTTGGAACTATATTTGAGTTTTGCCTGAATTCTTCCCAAGCCAGGCACAAGATGCCAGGTTGACTGGCTCCACTAAACTTCGGGTAACCTACTTTGGGGCTGTGACTTAGCTGAAATAAATGTTTTGGACTCAGATCCATTGAGAAGAACTCACCATCTTCTTTCCTCCTGTTTGGGACTGAGATACATTGAACTGTGCTATCTCCTTCCTTCAGATCCTTGTCTCCCACCTGAGGTCTTTCACTTTGTTTCTGACTTGATTCTAATCACGGACTTGGATCCCTTTCTGGAAGTGATAGAGGGAATGAAATGCACAGAAGGGTAAGGAGGCTACTCAGCATCAGCTCTGGGTTTACTGGGGAGAGGACACGTTCCCTGGGGATCTCTAGCAGAGGCTAGAGCCCACTGCTGCTTACAGACTCTGGGCTTTTATGGTTGGTCGGTGGGAAAGTACCGAGAGGGAACTTGCTGTGGTTTTGGTACGGGGCAGGTTGCTAGGGGTGTCAAGGATGCATCTCTCTGCCTGGTCAGGTGGTTGGAGCTGAGCTGATAAAGGTAGTGCAGGCTAAAGGAGATAGGGTTAGTTCAAATGGCCAGCTAGAACTGGTGACTAAGCAGCTCTAAACATGAGTCCGATGAACGGTGCTGGTTTCTGACTGGGCTATCTTCTCGCGTGTCACTTGGTGTCTTGGATTCAACCTCTGTCTGGACGAGGACCTGCCTGTTCGTTGCATTCTGTGAGTATTTTCACTGCTTGGATTCTGACTCCCTCTTCTTTGCTGAGCTTTGCTTTCTTTCCCCAGTATTATCTTCTGGTGGGCCTGCAGATGAACTGTCAGTCACCAGAAATGGTCTGTTTTCACAGAGATCTCCATGTTTAAGGCCAATGGATTCCATCCTTTCTGTCTTCTGAGGAATTAAACTCACTCCTTTCCCGCTCTCTCCGGGCTGTGCTGTTCCAGTGTTCCAGCTCTCCGTCCCACCCTCTTCCCTGAGGGTGAAGGCTTCCATTCTTTCATCTTTGTACTTCTGATTAAAGTCCAGGCAAATCAGTCTTATCTTACTTGCACTTCAAAAACCAACCAAACTAAACCCCAAAGCCCAAGTTATCCATTGACTGGGAGGGCCCCTTGGCTTTCATTCTGAAAACCCAGACGAAAACCTACTATTGTAGACTGGGCAAGAAAGTCAAGGCGACATTAACAGTGTGCTAGGTGATAAGATAAAGATGTCGAGCCAGGCACTACTGCCTAGCAGTTCTTGATACCCTACCCACGGTATGAGGCAGTACATGCTCTGATGAAGACTAACTGCTGCATTCATATTCCAGCCAATCCAGCCAGTGTAGCTGAGCCCAGATCAATGCAATGTCAGACTTGGCTGTAAGCTGAGTGGGTCCTCTGGGTCCACAAAACCAGAGCGTTTTTCGTTCTGTTCTTCTTTATAATCATCAGTACCAATCCTTTTCTGCTCCTATTTACTGTGTCTCACTGCTCCCAACTCGTTGGTGTGTTTCTGCAGCCTGGCTCTTCATCCTTAAACCAAGTAGCCCTGGGTTGAGACCTCCAAAAGACATGTCCCCTTCTGCAGAGCTCCTGGATCACCCGGGACCCGAGATCCTAGTGTGCTCGGCTGACCCTATTGTCCAAGCGCAAGGGCAAGGGACTCCTGACCCAGGCTTTATGCCCCATACCAACAGCAAGTAGCTGAAGACTGACTGACTTCCCATTCCCTGGAGATTTCTGGGTCTCAAGCCCTGGAAGGGGAGAATGACATGTAGAAGTTTCTCTGAGTGAAGAGAAATGCAAAGGAAACCTAAAATGGAGGGCAAACATCATAAGATCTGAGAAAAAAACATGCTGATTAAGCTTTCCAGTTTACAAGGGACCAGCCCAGGTGGCCACTTAGGTCATAAAATGTCACAAGATTTTTTTTTTTATTGTTTGGGTTTGTTTGTACTCCAACTACCTAAAGATTAACTACAGGCTTCATTCCAGCCTAAGATGGGGTCAACAGATAGTTCTAAAATGAATCTTTAACTTACATAACCCAGCCAGTTAAAACCATGCCCGGCACACCACTTTCTACCTTTGGGCAGTGCCACAAGTCCTGGGCCTTTCCATAACAAACAACATAAAATATGTGTCCCTAGAAATGACTACTTCCGGGCTACTCAAGGTGGTTTCCTTTCCTAATAATATTTCCTATCATTTTCATGAAAAGTAAACTAAGGGCCTGGGAATGTAGCTTAGTGGCAGAGTGCTTGCCTCGCATGCATGAAGCCCCGGGTTTGATTCCTCAGTACCACATACCCAGAAAAAGCCAGAAGTGGCGCTGTGGCTCAAGTGGTAGAGTGTTAGCTGTGAGCAAAAAGAAGTTCAGGAACAGTGCCCAGGCCCTGAATTTACGCCCCAGGACTGGCAAAACAAAACCAAACAAAAACATTTAAATTGATGTGCACAAAGATTTTTGTTGTAGACAGTTGAATGAAAGCGATTTCTGGCACTTATTGAAATTCATTTTCCACTACTTTAAACGTACCTCCCAGGCTTCGTCCATCTCTGTGCCTCTGACTGTTTCTGAGGGACTGCCAGAATGGCCAAGCCTTCTGAAAACTGATAGGGTCTTTACTGTATTTTATGTGAGCTGTGCCCACTGGAGAAATCTGGGAGATGGGCACTGTGATCTCTGTGACCTCACTCTGAGCAGAGAACCCTTTCCTGAAGAGAGAACTTCCCAGTGGAGGGCGGAGGCTCTCCATGGTCTCCATGGTCTCACCCTGGCATCAGCTGCGGTTCTCTGGCTGGGGGCCATGGCCACAGCAGAACTCAGGAAGTGTCCTCAAGCTGTCCCTACACCCAGCAACCCAGCAAATGAGTTTTAGCCCCGAGGGGGAGCCTGGGTAGTACAGCATAGCACCCTGACACTAGTAGGTGCATGGCTGTGACCAATGCCTAAGAGAACAACCTGAACAACTTTTATCTGGGCTGGGAGTGTCAGAGGGCCCTGTCCACAGATGCTTGGCCTCAAGTCTTTGGGCAGAACACCACGGACCTCACAATGACCAGGAAGCAGAGACGATGACGAAGATAGGAATCGAGTATAACCTTCAAAGACCGGAGACACGTCCGTCTCCCCAAATAGTGCACATTGAAGGGGGCAGGGCAATTCATAGTCGAACCAGAAGAACCTGTCTATCTAGAATCGGAGCAGTGGCTAATGTGATCCGGCCGATAGTGTGTGTGTTGTGCGCACGTGCCAGTCCTGGGGCTTGAACTCGGGGCCTGGGCGCAGTCTCTGAGCTCTTTCGCCCTCCGTTTCCTGGCGCTCCTTTCGTATACTCCGGTGACGCAGCTGCGTCCTGTGCTGCCCTGGGCGCCCTCCTCCGGCCCCGCTGTGTGTCCCGCGGTGTGTGCCGGGGCCTCTCCGTGCTCATGGCCGTTCCTGCCCGGCCTGGCTTCGAACCGTGATCCTCCGGTCTGGGCGCCCCGGGAGACCCCGCTCGGCGCCCGCCGCGCCGCGGCGCCGGCCCGCGGGAGCACCGCCGTGCGGAGGACGCGTCTCCCGGGGCGGCGCGGCGCGCTGACGTCACCCGCGGGGCGGGGCGCGCGGCGCCGCCCGTGACGTGGCGCGGCGGAGGGCCAGGCCGGCGCGGGGCCCGGCGACCCGGCCGCTGCCGGGGCGCGCGGCGCGTGCGTCACGCTCGGCCGCTCGGGGAGGCGCGGCCGGCGCGGCGCGGGACCAGGCGCGGGGGATGGCACCGCCCGCGTCCTCGGAGGCCGCGGTCCTGGGCAGCGGGCGGCGCGGTGAGTCGCGCCCGGCGGGGCGGGGCGGGGCGGGGCCGCGGCCTGCGTGCGGGGCCGCGGCGGGGCCGGGCTCGCGTCGCGGCCTCGCGGGCGCCGGGGCGCCGGGGTGCCGGCCGGGGCGCCCCCGCGTGCAGCGCCGGCCCGCGCGACCCCGGCCTCCGCCCCGGGCCCACCGCCCTCCGCGGGGCTCGCGGCCGTCGTCGCACGGGCCGGCGCTCCGTGGGTTCCCCGCGTGGGCCGCGCGCGCGGACGCCCCGGCGCGTCTTCTCCAAGGACCCGGCCCTCGGGCCGGCGCGGTTTTCCGCGCACGCACGCTGGTGATCTTCGGGTTAAAATAGGGATTCCCCCTCCCCCCCCCCCCCCCCCCCGCGCTGCCGCGGGGCCTCGGAGGAGCCAGGGCGCTGGTGGTGGATTCGGGGGCCTCGGAGGAGCCCGGGCGCTGGTGATGGATTCGGGGGTCTCGGAGGAGCCCGGGCGCTGGTGGTGGATTCGGGGGTCTCGGGGGAGCCGGGGGCGCTGGTGGTGGATTCGGGGGTCTCGGAGGAGCCAGGGCGCTGGTGGTGGATTCGGGGGTCTCGGAGGAGCCGGGGGCGCTGGTGATGGATTCGGGGGTCTCGGGGGAGCCCGGGCGCTGGTGATGGATTCGGGGGTCTCGGAGGAGCCCGGGATGCTGGTGATGGACGGCGGCGCGGAGCGGTCAGCCCGCGAGGTGGAGCCCCGCGCTTACAAGGTGCCTCCTGCCTGTGGGGGGACGGCCTGCTTCCACGCGTGATGTCTGTCCACGCGGGATGCCGGCCCACGCGGGATGTCTGTCCACGCGGGATGCCGGCCCACGCGGGATGTCTGTCCACGCGGGATGCCGGCCCACGCGGGATGTCTGCCCACGCGGGAGGTCTGTCCACGCGGGATGTCTGCCCACGCGGGAGGCCGGTCCACGCGGGAGGCCTGTCCACTCGGGCGGCCTGTCCACTCGGGAGGCCTGCCCATGCGGGAGGCCTGTCCACTCGGGAGGCCGGCCCATGCGGGAGGCCCACGCGGGGCTTTGGAGAGCAGTTGGGGAAGGAGTGGTGATTTTATGTAGCTCGCAGACTAGGACGCGCTCGTGGAGCCGAGGGCTTACTATCATTGTAGGAAACAAAACTGACGTTTAGACCCAGCCCGCGGCTGGCCTGGACTGTTTTGTGAATGACAGGAAGCCGGTAGTCTGCTTCCGGCCTGGAGACACACTGGGGGTGGGGGGAGCGGCCGGGTGCAGGCTGCCTGGGTGCCATCCCATCAGAACTGGAGACACTGCAGGGGGGAGGGGGGCGCTGGCCGGGTGCAGGCTGCCTGGGTGCCATCCCATCAGAACTGGAGACACTGGGGGGAGGGGGGGGGAGCGGCCGGGTGCAGGCTGCCTGGGTGCCATCCCATCAGAACTGGAGACACTGCGGGGGGGAGGGGGGCGCTGGCCGGGTGCAGGCTGCCTGGGTGCCATCCCATCAGAACTGGAGACACTGCAGGGGGGAGGGGGGGGAGCGGCCGGGTGCAGGCTGCCTGGGTGCCATCCCATCAGAACTGGAGACACTGCGGGGGGGAGGGGGGCGCTGGCCGGGTGCAGGCTGCCTGGGTGCCATCCCATCAGAACTGGAGACACTGCGGGGGGGGGGGGGAGGGGGGCGCTGGCCGGGTGCAGGCTGCCTGGGTGCCATCCCATCAGAACTGGAGACACTGCGGGGTGTGTCGGGGAGCCGGCCGGGTGCTGGCTGCCTGGGTACACATCTCCCCATCAACACTGCTAGGTCTACTGTGTGTTGATTTAAAACAAACAAACAAACAAAAACACTGTTCTGACTACTAGAATTCAAACCTCCCTCCCGGTCCCCCCTGTAAACCTTGGGGAAAGTCACATTTCCTTAAGATAAAAAGGGGCGGTACCAACCCTTGGTGTATTTACCCTCGGAGCTGTGCTTTGGTGTGCCTTCTGTAGATGACTCGTGCAGCTAAGCTGCTCTCTTGAGTGCTAGGAATCCAGAGGAACAGGGCCTTTGAGCAGAGAACCCTCTCCTGATTTAAGAGAAGTCACCTCAGCCAAGACTTCCTTGGCCCCAGGTCCAAATCATTGAGAAGGCTGTGCCAACCCTGATGTACTCACACACGTTGGCATCGGTTGTGCTGGAAGGCAGTCATTTTTCAGTCATTACTTAAATAGAACACGCGGAGGGACAACTGTTCATTCATCTTCATCTTAATGCATTACAAATTGGACCTTTTTTTTTTTTTCCAAACAGAACTGAGACTTGAACCCAGGGCAGGCTAGGCAAGCCCTCTACCATTGACGCCACACCCTCACTTCTTTGTCACTTTTTTAGTCCATTTGAATAGAAACCTTTGTTCAAGAAGGTGGTAAATGATAACGGCCAGCCTGCACCAGTGCTGCTCGCTGTCAGGTGAGGTGGTGCTTTTAGGCTTTGCCAGGTTGCCTCTTCTGTTTCCCTTTCTGTGGTGTCTATTTTCCATCTTTTCCCCTTCTTTGTAGATACAGTGTTAGATACCTAGGTACCTACGCTCCTATTCTCTCTTGGTGGCACTGAGGACTGAACTCAGGGTCTCATGCTTGGGTGCTCTACCACCTGAGGTGACCCCACACCTGCCCAGCCATTTTTACTTTGGTTATTTTGAGGATAGGGTTTTGCATAGATACTGGTCATGCACAGCCTGGACCATGGTCTCTTGTTTCTATTTCTGTCTTAGGTTTCAAGACAGGGTTGTGACTGTGTAGCCCAGGTTAGTCTGGAGTTGTGTAGCCAAGGCGGGCTTGAAATTTGAGGTCCTCTTGCCTGAGCCTATAGAGTTCTGGGGTTCTAGGCATGGAGCCATACTCCTCCGCTGGTTTTCTTATGTCCAAGGACAGTTCCCAAAGATGTCTGGAGTTTGCTCTGAATCCTTGATTCAGTAATCTCCTTGTGTTGATTACAATGTGTTCTTCTGGTTTTCCAAGGTAGATAAGGAATGCGAAGAAATCATGTGTATTTCTATGCTGTCATCACTTGATAATTTTGCAGGGATATGGTAGGAGCTGTACTTACTATAAACCAGTATTTGTTCTCACATGACTGTAGCTCAGTTACAGTGTTTGACGAGGAACACAGCATATACTTAACAAAGAAAATAGCTGGACACTACTAAAAGGTAAATGCTTTATATTTCAAGGTGGACATTTCAAACTTATTAACCATTATAAAATTATTGTGTGCTGAGAGAAAAACAGATTTTTCTTTATGAGCTTTGTGGTTCAAGATGTACATTAAAGGAACAGCAAACAGACTAGAAAATGACGTACGGAGGAAGCCTGGCCTTTCCACCTGCTTTTAGAATGTTTGTTCAATGTTTGATTTTTTTTCAGTGTTTGAATTTTATTCTCAAATTTTTGGCCAGTTCATAGGCTTAAGATAATCTTTTTTAAAAAATTTTTATTGTAAAGATACTATACAGAGGGTTAGAGTTACATGAGCAAGGTAATGAGTACACTTCCTATTGAGAATTGTTGCCCCCTCCATTGTTTTCCCCCTACCATCCCTTCCCTCCCTACCTTCCCTGAGGTTCTTTTTTTTTTTTTTATAATTGTGATTAAGTGATTACATAATTTCCCAAATTTCACAGTATTGTGGAATAATGATGCTCATTTAAAGTCACAAGCTCATTCTAACTTTCCTGGAGCAAATTGTCTATCACAGTCTGTAACATATAACGGTGTACACATATACACCATACATGTGATCAGCAGCATGGGGATATTTAGTAGTGGTTCGACCAGATGAGTGGGAGTTCTTTGTTTCTTAAGTCTTGTTAATTTTGTCGTATCACCTAACGTTTTGGATTTAGCATCCATTTATCAGGGAGACCATGTACCGTTTGTCTCTTTGCTCTTGGCTTACCTCACTCAACATGATTCCTTCTAGCTCCATCCATTTCCCTGCAAATGCCATTATTTTGTCATTTCTAATGGCTGCATAATATTCCATTGTGAATAGATACCACAATTTTTGGATCCATTCATCTGTGGTGGGGCATCTGGGTTGTTTCCATATCCTAGCTATTGTGAACAGTGCTGCAATAAACATGGAGGTGCACGTGTCCTTGTATATTGGTTCCTGTTGTTCAGGGTAGATGCCTAGAAGTGGTATGACTGGGTCGTAAGGGAGGTCAATCTTTAGCTTTCTAAGGACCCTCCAGACTGCTTTCCAAAGTGGTTGTATAAGTGTACATTCCCACCAGCAGTGTAATAGGGTTCCTCTTTCTCCACATCCCCTCCAGCATTTGTCGTTGGCTGATTTGTGGATGTGGGACATTCTGACTGGGGTAAGGTGGTATCTCAGGGTTGTCTTTATTTGCATTTCCTTCACCACCAGGGATGTTGAACATTTCCTCGGCTTAAGATATTCTTTCAGGGTGCTTTGCTCATTTTGGTATGGAAGTCCTCTTGGCTCCTGAGATTAAGAAGAAAGGCCATTTCTTTGTAAGTCTTAAACTAATACTTTCCAAAGTTGTTATGGCTTTTTTTTGGTGGTGGTGGGGAGTTGTGTCACTGAGCACTGTCCCTGAACTTTGCTCATGGCTAGTGCTCTACCACTTTGAGCCACAGCACCACTTTGTTTTTGAGTGGTTAATTGGAGATAAGAGTTTTGTGGGGACTTTTCTGGGCTGGTTGCAAACCATTATCCTCAGATCTCAGCCTCCTGAGTAGCTAGGATTGCAGGTGTGAGCCACTGATACCTGGCTTTTCCGTACTTTCTTCAACCTCATTTTCTAAATTTGCAGAATTTGCATTAAATTGTATTAGATGTTTTAAATAAAGTCAAGTACAAAGAAAATTAGCCATAATGCCATTAACCTGAGTCTATTAAGTATATTTTTTGATAGTTGATAAAAGCAGTGTAAGATTTTTAGACAGTGTACAGAGATTGTCAATAAGTGGATTATGTAGTGAAACAATAATGATATTTTAGGTGTTTTTCAGATATTTTCCTTTTTGCTTATCTGTGCCTTCTAAGCTTTTGATACAATACTGGGCACTCCAAATATTAATAATCCCCAGCCTCCTCCTGCATAAAGAACTTCAGCTGTGCTTCTAGTATTAGTCTTTTGGATCATTTAATAATTTTCAGAAGAAATTTGGGTTATTTGTGAACTTCAAATAATCTTTATAGCGACTGTGTCCCTTGTTAATAAGGATGACTGAAAACATTTAAAAATAGGTCTTGGGCTGGGAAGGTGGCTCAGTGGTAGAGCGCTTGCCTTGCATGCCTGAGGCCCTGGGTTTGATTCCTCAGTACCACATAAGCAAAAAGAACAAAGCCAGAAGTGGCACTGTGGCTCAAGTGGTAGAGCGTTAGCCTTGAGCTGAAGAGCTGAGGGACAGTGCCCAGGCCCAGAATTCAGGCCCCACGACCGGACCCCCCCTCCCCCAAAAAAATACACATAAATTCTGACTGGTACTTTTTTTTTTTTTTTTTTTTGTCAGTCGTGGGGCTTGAACTCTGGGCCAGGGCGCTGTCCCTCAGCATTTCAGCTACCGGCTAGCTCTCTACCTCTTGAGCTACAGCACCACTTCCGGTTTTTTGGTGGTTTATTGGAGATAAGAGTTTCACGGACTTTCTTGCCTGGGCTGGCTTTGAACCTCAATCCCCAGATCTCAGCCTCCTGAGTAGCTAGGATTACAGGCATGAGCCACTGGCGCCCAGCTGACTGGTACTTTTGTAGATATATTTTCTGGAGTCTGGAACTACATAGTAGCACCAGGCCAGATTCCGCCTTCTAAAGATGCTACAGTGATGCCAGTTTTAAATATTTTTTCTACAGCAATATACTTTTTTTTTTTCAAATTTTTTATTGTGATTAAGTGGTTACATAATTTCCCAATTTTCACAGTACCACAGTACTGTGGGATAGTGATGCTTAGTTAAAGTCACAAACACATTCTAACTTTCCTGGAGCAAATTGTCTATCACGGTCTATAACATTTATGAGTTCTATGAGCTTTTCGGTACAGCTATTTCTTCCACATGGGGTGGTATGTACATTTCTTTTGTTTTGCATAGCATCAGCTGTTCCCTCTTTCCCACTTGTTCCCTCCCTCCCATTGCTGCCATTGAGTTGCTTAGTTCATTTTGGTCAGCGTCCAGTGCAGCTGATGGGTCCCGCTGTTATATATTTTTCCCTGATTCCCTCTAGTTCTGTGTCATCCTCCTGGTTGCCCTCCAGTGTGCACATATATACCATACATGTGATCAGCAGCATGGGGTTATTTAGTAGTGAGTCAACCAGATGAGTGGACGTCCTTTGTTTCTTAAGACCTGCTAATTTTGTCGTATCACCTAACATTTTGGATTTAACATCCACTTATCAGGGAGACCATGTACCATTTGTCTCTTTGCTCTTGGCTTACCTCACTCAACATGCTTTCTTCTAGCTCCATACATTTCCCTGCAAATGCCATTATTTTGTCATTTCTAATGGCTGCGTAATATTCCATTGTATATAGATACCACGATTTTTGGATCCATTCATCTGTGGTGGGACATCTGGGTTGTTTCCATATCCTGGCTAGCAATATACTTGTTATTTTTATTTTTTTGGTCATCCGTGGGGCCTGAACTCTGGGTCTCTCACCTCTTCAGCTCAAGGCTAGCACTCTACCCCTTGAGCCACAGCACCACTTTTGGCTTTTTCTGCTTATGTGGTGCTGAGGAATCGAACCCAGGGCCTCATGCATGCAAGGCAAGCACTCTACCACTGAGCCACCTTCCCAGCCCAGCAGTGTGCTTGTAAAGTGCACACAAACACATGTTTACTGCTAACACAGTACTGTGCTGAGTACTCACTGGGGGCTGAGCAGGTGGATGTGACCCTTGCCTCGCAGGGTTTTCTTCCACTGGGGCTCGCCATGACCACATCATAGACATGTCTGTGGCCATGCCTCCAGTTCCCCGTTCCTTACCTGTGCTCATCTACACTCTCAGTGCTGGGCAGCTGGTTTCCTAACCGCTCTGTGCTCACAACTCCAGCAGTTAACCCGACATACCAGGACGGCATCCCTCATCCTCCTGTCTCTCGCGGCCTGCTGAAGCCTGTGGTCTGTGATTAGCGTCGTTATATTGCATAACCGATGCCCCATCTCTGTTCTGTACCCCACCGGCAAGGCCTCAGCGCTCAGATGCTGAGCAGCTAACCAGGACGGAAGAAAAACGTTAACCAGACTGACTTTGCACTTCAGGTTCATGTGTCCAGCCGGTTACCCTTTCGTTCATTAACTTTGAAAATACATTAATTACCTTGATATTTGCCTGCCAAAGTTTGGATTTTATTAACTATTCAAGCTTATGATTGAAAGAATTTGCTTACTAGTTATTTGACATTAACCTTATGTGTTTGCTGTGACCTTACTTTTAAAGGCTTTTATCCTTGGATATTAAAGCCAGGGTAAATGGCCACAGAAGATACAATAAGTAATACTGAGGAGACACTTCTCCTGGGGTGGGGGTTTGTCTGTGGATCAGATCGGAATTCCAGCTTCCCATCAGCTTGTAGGAAAGCGTCTTGTAGCTCTTGGCTGGAAGGTAAGCTGTTTTCTGTCTTCTGGCTCACAGCATCATCATAATTTTTAAAGTGAGGATTACGGAAAACTTGTTTTGTCTTGGTGTATGGAGATGATAACATTACAAAATGACTCCGTACTCTTCCATAAGCGTTCTCTGTGCTGAGGCTGTTCAGTGGGACTGTTTTATATATGTGCATAGGCCTCAAGAGAGTTATGTCAGCCTTCATGAGAGTAGATAGCAGGAAGCGTAGAAAAGTTGCTATTTGATGCTATGTATTAAGCTTTTTGCATTGTTGTACAGAGTATCATGGAGAGAGGGAAACAACTGAACTCTACTAGAAAATAACTGTTAGGTCTATGGGAGGTGCAGCGGATAAGTGTTATCTGTGGTTAGAAAGTACAACTGTGCTTCCCAAATTGCTTACTTGTAGTGACGGCCAATACCCTTTCATTAAAGGAGGTCCTGTGGGCGGGGAGTGTAGTTCAGTGGTAGAGGCCCCGGGTTTTATCTCCAGCATGGCAAAAACAAAAAATGCCAAACAAAAAAAAAAAAGATTCCTATAATAATAATTACTGTTTTTTGCCAGTCCTGGGGCTTGAACTCAGGGCCTGGGCGCTGTCCCTGAGCTGCTTTTGCTCAAGGCTAGTGCTCTACCACTGGAGCCACCGTGCCACTCCTGGCTTTTTCTGTGTATGTGGCACTGAGGAGCACTCTACCACTGAGCTACCTAATTTTTTTCAAGTTTTAACTTTTCTTAAGAAAATATAAGTGCTGGGGCTGGGAAGGTGGCTTATTGGTAGAGCGCTTACCTTGCATGCATGAGGCCCTGGGTTGGATTCCTCAGCACCACATAAGCAGAAAAAGCCGGAAGTGGTGCTGTGTCTCAAGTGGTAGAGTGCTAACCTTGAACTGAAGATCTCAGGGATGGCGCCCAGGCCCAGAGTTCAGGCCCCATGACCGACCAAAAAAAAAAAAAAAAAAAGCAAACGGAAAGCATTCCAGAGCAAAGGTTAAGAAGTACCCATTAACCTGGACACTGAGCCGCCAGCCGTGGGCTGCCACTGCCACCGGCTCAGGGAGTGTGAACGAATGCCTTCAGGACGTCCATGCTGTTCAGCTACGTGTCTCATTCAAGCAGAATCTCTATACAGGGTCCTGCCTGGCAGTTTGGAAAACTGGGAGTATATATTTGATGGATGATGTAAAAGTGTACTGAAGTGTCTAACTTATCTACCCTTCTTCCCTAGGAAACTGAAAATGTCCCTGCCGCTATGCTAGGTCTATAATGGGAAGTGTCACAGTTCGGTATTTCTGTTACGGGTGCCTTTTTACATCTGCAACCTGGACAGTTTTGCTTTTTATTTATTTCAATGTCAGTGAAGTGACTCAGCCCCTTAAGAATGTGCCCCTCAAGGGGCCTGAGCCCCACGGGCCAGTTCCTAGAAAGTTCTATCCTCGCTTTACTCGAGGCCCAAGTCGAGTGTTAGAATCACAGTTCAAAGCAAACAGAGTGGATGATACCGTAGATAACAATAACAGTGAAGATTCGGAAAAAGACCACCTGAAGTTATCTTCTGAATTGGGTAAGTTGTATTTGATTTTCACCAACAGCCACACTGACCTATTTAGGCATTGAAAGTTGATTCCTTAAAAATATGTGTTGCTCAATAAACTAGGAATGAACCAGTTCTTTAATTTTTGTGAAGTAGCTGAGGGTCTGTGATTTTTAAAGATTTGGTTATGAGAGTTATATTGTTTTTTTACCTATGACTTCAGTATTTGATGAGTAACTAAAAGAAACTGACAGGGGCTAGAGAAGAAAAAAAATGAAAAAGGGCTGAAAGAAAATGAAACCTATAAGAGATTTTTTTAATTGCTCGGATTATTTAATAAGGGAAAGAATGGTTCACAGTGACTTTATTTTGCAGGCTTAATTAAAACAACAGAAAGCATTAGGCTTAACAATAAACTTGGGGAAAAATTAAAAAAAATAAAAATAAACTTGGATTACTCATACTTTCATAGGATTTTCACCTAGGAGAGATAAGATCCTGAAATCTTAGTATAAAATAAAAGCTTCCTTCCCTGTTATATCTGTTTAATTTTGAAACAAGGATAGCCTTTGAGCACTGCAACTCCATGCTTCACGTTTTGGCAAATTTTCTTCAAGTGGTTCGTAAGCCAGTTAATTTGGTAATTTTCAAAACTTACTAAAAATGTAACTGTAACTCCTCTGTATATCAACTTTATAAAAAAAAAACAACCCAACTTAATAGAAAGCAGTTTGAGCTGGATGCCGGTGGCTCACATCTGTAATCCTAGCTACTTAAGAGGCTGAGATCTGAGGGTTGTGGTTCAAAGCCAGCCCAGGCAGGAAACTCCATGGGACTCTGTATCTCCAATAAACTAATCAGGAAAAGCTCTGTGGCTTATGTGGTAGAGCTCTAGCCTTGAGAAAAAGAAGTTCAGCAACAGCACCCAGGCCCTGAGTTCAAGCCCCAAGACCAGCACCAAAAAAGAAAAAGCACTTTGATTGTAGAAACATTACATTACATATTAGGTAATCTCAGTCTAAAGGATTGTACATAGTCTTGAGAGATTGAAAAAGCCATAAAACATAAAGGAACTGTTACCCCCATGTTTGATGATCTAGGACTTAATGATTCTCTAATACAGGAAGTGGCAGAAGTGATGCTAATTGCACTTGGACTTTGGTATACTTTCTAGTCTTTAAAGAACCACTTCACAGCTTTACAGTATTAACGGAGAATTCTTGTTTTCCATGTGTATTTTGGTTTCATTTCTTAAAGAAAAATAATATTGGATCCACCATTTTGAGTGAACTTTGTATTTGTCTTTGAAAGTAGGGGAATAAATTGTACATATTCAAACTGACAAACTGAGATTTCCTAAGTGAAATATTTAATAGAAAACCCGAAGAATCTACACAATTACTATTAGAGCAAAATGAATTCTGCAGCTGCAAAAACAGTTGTATTTCTGTATGCTAGCTCCAGAAACAAGCCTAAGAGAGGACTCTAGTTACAGTAGCGTCAGCAAGTACAGAATTCTCAGGAATAAATGTAGCCAAGCGAGAGTGAGACACGGAAGAGTACAAAGCAGTGCTGGAGGACACGAGTGGACGCCAGGCAAGGGGAAGCCCTCCGAGGCTGGCCGGGGACTGGCTCAGTGCTGTCGGATGTCAGTGCTGCCCAGAGCCGCTCTGTTCCTGCCAGGAAGGAGGGAGCATTCATCCTAAAATTAATATGGAGGTGCAAGTCGTGCTGATTACACAGTGGTACAGACGCGTGGTACTCTTGGAACAGAGTTGGAGGACTCATACTTAACAATTCCAAATCTTTTGCACAGCTATAGCAATGAAAGCTGTTTTTATTATCCTGAGGACAGGCATACAGAGCAGTGGAACAGAACCAAGAGTCTAAAATAAGTCTGATGGCATTTGTGCTCAGTTATTTTTCCAGAAGGAGCCTTAAGAGCATTTAAGGAGGAAAAGGTAGCTAGAGAAATAGTTGTGGGGCTTAGTATAGTGGCTCAGTCCTATAACTTTCTATCCCGTCCAGCTTACGTTCCAGACAGAAGGCGGGGGATGAATAGTGTATCTGCATGCATACGTCAGGTGTGCGGCCTGATAAACTCGGTTGCTGCATCCTGGGTCATGCACTAAAATCTTGCTAAAACACTCCAGTGTCAAAGGTGGGGTTGTCCTGCCAGAACCCAGAGTTCAGTGTGCCCCAGTTTCTTTGGCAGGGAAGTCTTAGTTTTCTTTCGAACGTCTGTTAACATCTCTTAGGATTAGTTTTTCTCAAAGGCTTTGGAAATGCTGCAGGAGGCGGTCTGTGAGGAGGGGTGGAAGTGTGATACGGGGAGTTGTGTCTTGCAAGGATGCAGTCTCTCACGGAGTGGGAGAGCAAGCGAGAGCAGTTGTGTTCAGCCTCAGGATCCTGAGGAGATGTGTGCAGGAGCTCAAGTCCTGTTGCACAAGGCTGAAAGCAAAGACTGTGGAAAGGTTTATATGGAAAGGTTTGTCGGGGGTTCATAGAAAAACTTGCTAAGATTGAGGCCTATTGAGGCTTATTGGGATTTAATAATCCAAACTTTTATGGAAAATTATCAGATTTTTTTTTGGGGGGGTCTGTTGTGGGGCCTGAACTCTGGGCCTGGGCGCTGTCCCTCAGCTCTTCAGCTCAAGGCTAGCGCTCTACCACTTGAGCCACAGCACCACCTCTGGCTCTTTTCTTTTTGCTTATGTGGTGCTGAGGAATCAAACCCAGGGCCTCAGGCATGCAAGGCAAGCGCTCTACCACTGAGCCACCTTCCCAGCCCCATTATCAGATTTTTTTCCTGGGTCACATGTAAGTTTTTCTCCTCAATGCAACAAAATAATGTTAGGATTTATGGTTTGCGAGCAGCTGGTGTTTATGGTTAAGGCACCCTGCTTTGCACTAGCTGGATAGGAACTTGAGCTCAACCTCGGGTTACTTGAAACCAGAGACAACCTAGATTTGAGAAAGAAGGCTCTGATGTGACTGTCCCAGGGTGAGCTCAGGACAGTTAGGAGATGATAATGAGCAGCAGACGAAGCAGCCTGTCCCCACTCATTGCTCTAACTGAATGTCGTTGTTTTGCAGGAATGATTTTTAATCAACGTGATCAGGAGTTGAGAGACTTGGGCTATCAGAAACATGCCTTTAATATGCTTATTAGTAACCGCTTGGGCTACCACAGAGACGTGCCAGATACCAGGAACGCAGCGTACGTTCTTTATTGCTTTCTGCTCATACACTTCAGTAACAGTGTGTTTAATATCACTTTCGGAAATCAAGAGGATGGTGTTGGTATTCAGTTGGCGTTTATCACACCAGAGAACTTGAGGTAGATGTAGTGTTATCTGTGAAGCTGTGTGGTTTGAGGTTGCACCAACACAGTCCTAGGATGTACCAGGTCTCTTGAAATTGGAGGTCACATGAGAAAGCGGAGGAGAGAGTGTTAAGCAGCCCGGGCCTTTGTTTTCTATAATTATTGGATTCATGGCAAAAAGGAATTAAGTTAAACTTGAAAAATAATATTCTACTCATCTGTTTTTGTGTCTTTGGAAGGCTTTTTATTCATATAGTCAGTCTTTTTACAAACAAACTTGTTGGGCGCTTTCTACTTGCTGTGTGGTCCTAGGCCCTGGAAGCAAGCAGTGGAAGACTTAGTCCCGGAGTCAGTCGGAGGAGGCAAATGAAGAGACCCGACAGGTCCAGTAGCGCATGAACAGGGCTGGCATGGGAATGGGCAGAACAGGCCCAGACCCCGACAGTTCTGGTTTTGCAGAGAAGAGATTTCCCATGTATAGGCACAGTGCTCAGAGCACTGGAGGCTTTTTTGGGGGGGCGGGGGAAGCGCAGGAGGCATGGGGCTGACCCAGGCCTCCTTGCTGTGCTGGGCAGCCGCAGGAGCTGGGAGGGGCCGGACTTAGGAAGCTGTGATGCTGTGGGAAAGGATTCAGGGCTTTGGAGCTGGCTTCTTCAGTAGTTTCTGTTGTTGCTTGAAGCCAAGTAGCTGATCAACTAGTTAGTGGCGTGACATGAAAGCTCTTTGATGATCTTGAGAGATCATAGCTTACTTCAATGTGTATATTACTGGGCAAAAAAATTTCAAGTGCAGAGTTTAAAAGCTGTGTTCTGAAACGGCTTGAGGAGGAGCCAGACAGGCGCTGGTGCGTGCGTGCTGCCGTAAGCCCTTGCAGCACAGTGAAGCCCAGAAAAGTGTGTTTACAAGTGTTCATCTCAGGCTGGGTGCAGTGCTCACACCTGTAATCCCAGCTACTTGGGAGGTAGCAGTTGGCGAGATTGCGGTTTGAAGCCAGCCCAGGCAGAAAGTTAGCAAGACCCCTTCCCCCTTCTCCGTCCGTCGGCGTGGTGAGATGATTTGTAGCTACAGGTGCAGCCGTGAGGGAAAGATGAGGAAGGCATGAAGGGCCAGAGGCTTGACTCGCGGGGTGACAGTGCCCCGAGCGTAAGCCTAACGGCAAGCAGTCTTAAGGAGTTATCTGCTGGCTGCCACCCTTCAGTCCTGGGCTCTCAGCTTCTGAGTACCTAGGATGACAGGCGTGCGCCAGCACTGGGCAGTCTTCGAGGTGCCGGTCCTCCCGTCTTTCTCCTTGCAGGTGTAAGGGGAGGGCCTACCCAGGCCGCCTGCCCACAGCCAGCGTGGTCATCTGTTTCTACAACGAAGCCTTTTCGGCCTTGCTCCGCACAGTGCACAGCGTGCTGGCTCGCACGCCCGCCCGCCTGCTCCACGAGGTGATCCTGGTGGACGATGCCAGCGACTTCGGTGAGTGCACACGTGTGCACAGAAGCTTTCCCACCAGGGCCTTGGCTTTGGCCTGTTCGTTAGCTGCCCCTGCATCTGGCCTCTGAGATTTTTCTTGGCTTTAAAAAAGATCAAGTTGCCTGTATTCATCAGTGGACGCGCTAGGTTGGAACGCCTTTGTACAACTACTTGACAATAACAAAAATAAGAAACTTAGTAAGAGGAAACACGTTGAAGTAATGTAGCTTTGGAGGATGTCGTGGTGAGGGCTGTGTGCCCTGAGGTCACCTTAAGTAAGTGCAGTAGTGTCTGTCGGAGGGGTCGTTTGATTCCTGGGTACATCCCTCTAGTCACCTCTGCACACTTGCTGGTGCACACTCGCCAGTGCGTGCACTCTCCGTCTCCACACCGCCCTCATGCTGCTCACCGCCTTCCCCAGCCCCTGGCAACCACTTGGCCGACATGGTGCCATGGCCTACATTATCTGATCAGGCTGCCCCCCATTCCCTCCCCCCTCCCCCGCCATCCCTGGATCAAGGCTGGTGCTCTGATGGTGCTGGTGATCACAGAGGCCAGCATCTCTGGTGTTCGCTACTTACTTCACACACCTTTCTTTAGTTGAGTGGACACACACACACACACACACACACACACACAGAGTGAAAGACCCGCTAGTCACACTACTCATCCTGCCCTGAGGTAAACTTGATCAGCAGGGGAGGAAATAGAAGGCATTAGTGACGTGCTCAAGATCCGCAGCTGTGTGGTGCTGTGCTGCAGTGGCTCACGTCTTCATCCTGGCGACTTAGGAGGCTGAGATCTGAGGACCACAGTTCAAAGTCTGTGAGATTCATAGTCCAATAAACTACCAAAAAGAAATAAAAGCTCGAAGTGGAGCTGTGGCCCAAGTGGTAGCGTGCAAAGGAGGCTCAGGGCCGATGATGCCCAGGCCCGAGTACAGGACTGCTGTGTGCATTCCCAGGCCTGAGCGCAGGACTGCTGTGTGCATTCGCGCATGCGCGCACTCCCCGCCCTGGAGCAGCTGCCTGCCCTCCCGTGCTCTGCTCCTCGCGCAGCACAGCTTGGGTGGCGCACGGGGACGTGTCGGCACTCGGCATGCGAAGCGAACACCCGTGCATGGGACCACGCTGCTCACATCTTGGGAGAAACCTCGTGGGGAAAAAATTGGAAAGGTTAATAGCAATCAAAACGTACCCTCATCACCAGTGGTTAAAAACAGACCGTAGCATTTATATTTGCTAAGCGCTAAATTCTAGAATTTACGCATCTTTTTGTTCACCTGTGGCTGTGAGGCTTGGTCTTGTTCCCTTGGCAAGACTGGAGCCCTGCTCAAACCAGCCTCCCAGCGCAGCTTCTTGGGTGGCTGGGACTACAGGCAGTGCTACTGCACTGACTAAATATTTTTTTCAATCAACCCATATTTCCTTCTGTCTAGAAGGAAAATTTTGTGATTTAGTGTGGTTTGTGCACTGTGGAAAGAATTACTGCATATTATGGATTTTTTTTTTTTGGTTGGCTGTGGGGCTTGAACTCTGGGCCTGGGCGCTCTATTGCTTGAGCCACAGCGTCACTTCTGGTTTTCTGGTGTTTTTTTTTTTTTTTGTTTTTTGCTTTTTTAATTGGAGATAAGAGTCTCACGGACTTTTCTTCCTGGGCTGGCTTTGAACCATGATCCTTAGATCTCAGCCTCCTGAGTAGCTAGGATTACAGGCGTGAGCCACCGAAGCCTGGCATATTATAAGCTTTGACCTTGAACTTTTAAAGGTAAATAACCCAGAATTTATTAAAAAAAATTTAGTGTCTTTGGAAGAAAGGCACAGTATTAATTGAGGGTCATATTTGCTATAAATTTTTTTGCAATTAAAGTTATGTAACTAGTCTGAAGCGGAATAGGATCTAGGTAGTTAGATAAAAAGGCATTTCCAACTCATTTTGTTTGAAAAGTGGCGGCGGCCATGTCCATTCTCAGGTTAGAGCGGAGACCTCTTTTGCAGAGCTCAGGGCTGGTGCTGTGTGTCGTCCCCTGCGCTCACGCTCCCCGCCTTCCCTTTGCTTCCTGCCTTCCCAGAGTAAGCTACGACCCTTCCACAGTAAAGCAGAAGATGCTATGTTTGCATCACGGTTTGCTGTTTTGGATTTTAGCAATGGTTAGAAAATGCCTGCTGTGTGGCCTCTATGGACTGAGTATTTATAGAACTCTCTCTTTTTTAGATGATTTAAAAGGAGAACTAAATGAGTATGTCCGAAAATACCTCCCTGAAAAAATTCAAATCCTAAGAAATACGAGGCGCGAAGGGCTGATTCGGGGAAGAATGATCGGCGCTGCCCACGCCACAGGTACAGGGCCAGCTTCCGCGCCCAGGCCTCGCACCACTGTGTCTGAGTGCTCGTGCCGCCTGCCTGAGGCTTGTTCCAGGCCTCGCACGGCTGTGTCCGAGTGTGCTTGTGCTGCCTGAGGCTTGTTCCATGTGGGAAAGTCTCTGTGCGAGTGACCATCCTGCCACCCGAAGCGGGGTGTGCTGGGGTGCACACAGGCGCCGGCCTCGCCAGTCTGCTTGCGTCCTTGTTAATGACTGCCCCTCAAGTAGGCTTATAGCCTGCTTGTACAAGCAGAAAGTACAGCCGAGCTTTGGCGGGGTCCGTAGTGTGCAGCTAAACATAGGTGCGCTCAAATGCACGCGGCATCTTGGCTGGTAAAAGCCAGTCAGCTGAGTGGGGAAGGGCAGGAAGAGAATCGAGCGAGGCCTCGCATGAGGAATTTGGGGAAAAGTTGGGGGCAAGGACGGCGCCTCGGCCGCGGCTCTGGCTGTGGTTGGCGCCGCTCACCACGGAGAGTGGTGCGGGGTAGCCACGACCAGCAAGGGGTGATGAGCACGGTGCTCCCCGTACGGGGTGCCGAGGCCGGGCCCCGAGTAGTGAAGCGTCTGGCCTGTGCTTCGCCTCCTCAGGGGAGGTGCTGGTGTTCCTGGACAGCCACTGCGAGGTGAACGTGGCGTGGCTGCAGCCCTTGCTGGCCGCCATCCTCCAGGACCCGCACACCGTGGTGTGTCCTGTGATCGACATCATCAGCGCCGACACGCTGGCCTACTCCGCATCGCCCATCGTGCGGGGTGGGTTCAACTGGGGGCTGCACTTCAAGTGGGATCTCGTCCCCCTTTCTGAGCTGGGAGGAGCAGACGGGGCCACCGCCCCCATAAGGTAAGAGGGTTCCCTCACCAAGTCGGAAAGCCCCCCAGTCCTTCCTGAGCAAAGACTGAGATCGTAGAAATGACTCCTTCCGTGAGGAGCCAGAGCCGGCGCCCACTAAACACCCGTGTGCCCAGGCCTGTGCGCCGCAAAGCAGAGAGCAACGAGCTGTCAGGGTCTGAAGATTTTATTGTTTGGGGAGGAAGACCTATAACTACAGCATCCTCCCTCCCCCCTCTCTCCTTCCCTCTCCCTCCCTCCCTCCCTCCCTCCCTCTCCCTCTCTCTCAATCTCTCTCTCCCTCCTTCCCTCCCCCTCCCTTCCTCCCTCCCTTTCTCTTCCTCCCTCCCTCCTTCTCCCTCCCTCCCTCCCTTTCTCTCCCTCCCTCCGTTCCCTCCCTCCGTTCCCTCCCTCCGGTCCCTCCCTCTCTCCCTCCCTCCCTCCCTCCCTCTCCCTCTCAATCTCTCTCCCTCCTTCCCTCCCCTTCCTCTCCCTCCCTCCCTCTTTCTCTCCCTCCCTCCCTCCCTCCCTCCCTCTCTCAATCTCTCTCCCTCCTTCCCTCCCCTTCCTCCCCCTCCCTCCCTCCCTCTTTCTCTCCCTCCCTCCCTCTTTCTCTCCCTCCCTCCCTCCTTCCCGCTCTCTCGCTCTCTCGCCAGCACTCCCCGGACTCCCTCACGTGCTCGTGTGTAGCCCCTCCCCCTGCACAGCACCTGTGTTTCCGTTCTGGTAATTTCAGAAATTGGGGATGACGCCATCACACTTTCGTTCCTACTTGAATTTTCAGAAGTGTTTTTCAAATCGGTTTAAACAAGCTTCCTTTTCTGAGAGCTAAGTTCTTTTGTCATTTTTGTTTTATCCTTGAACATTTTCACCAGTTACTTTGAAGTAGCTGCTCATCAGCACACACTTCTATTGCAGGTTGTCTCTCGTTCTGCATGATTTTTTTATCTTGCTGCTGTGCTTGCTAAGCATCCGAGTGCTCGCCTGCACTTTGCTTCTCTTCCACAGGCCACGTGGGCCAATAAAAGCAATGGTCCACGGATGGGATTCAGGAAGTGAGATGTGGAAGGTTCGAGCCCCTGCGAAGGGCACCCTGGTTTGGGCACTGCTGAGCATGGACGGAGTTGTTGGGACTTGCGCGTGCTTTAGGTACCCGGCCAAGCTCCTGGCCTCCGACACATTCCAGCAGCAGCCTCGTGACGAGATGTGACACGCCGCAGCAGCTAAACATTCGGGTGTCACTAGCAGCACCGCGGCCCCACTCAGTGTGCCCACTCAGCGTGTGCGGCTGCGACCTTCCGTGCAGGCCCAGAGACCAATTTTTGTACTAGTGTTCCTGCCAGACCATCAAAAATAATTCTGATTACTGGGTGGATTTCTGTTAACCCTGGCACTTACAGCCTTAGAAAAGTAACCTTGACCTGCGGAGTGCATCGCTAGCAGTGCGGAAGTAGTGAGTGGCCAGCCCTGGCCCGGGGGGAGCGTTGCACCGCACTTTCCTAGTGTTCCTAGTGTTCGTGTTCCAGGACTGCAGGAACGTTTCCAGCCGTGACGCAGGGCACGCGCGGCCCCGCCCCTTCGCGTCAGTACAGACGCTGCTTTCCTTCCCAGGTCACCCACCATGGCCGGGGGGCTGTTCGCCATGAACAGACAGTACTTCAACGAACTCGGCAAGTATGACAGTGGCATGGATATCTGGGGAGGAGAAAATTTGGAAATTTCATTTCGGGTAATTTTTATTTATTTTTGTGTTCAATAATTAAACTTTGTGTCATGAAATATGGTCCTTACTCCTCAGCCATACTGTCTGTAAGTTCTTGATTATTGACAGATTGTCCTTAGTGCATTCTTTGCTTTGTTGTAGTCTTGGCTAATATTGCTGGAGAAAGGAGGCGTGGGGCAGGGTTCCTGACGGCGTCTGGCGGGGTGTGGAGGCCATGTCCCCCCGCTCAGACCCTCGCTGTGCCGCAGGATCGTTCTCCCGGGCTGTGGGAGCATCGTGTTGTCAAAAGCGTTTTCACACATGGCAGCAGATGAATGTGACCTGGTGTTAGAATTTGGCCCATCTTTAGCTCATTTCAGAAGGACATTTTTAAAGGTCCCTCTGACTTTCTTCTGTCTGGCAAGAAGACAGAGCTTGTGAAGTTTCCTAACCACCATGGATGAGGATGAATTCTGAGAGTCCCCCGCCGCCGGCCAGGCCGCGCTCCTGACGCCCGTTTTGCCTCCGCCAGATCTGGATGTGCGGCGGCAGTCTCTTCATCATCCCGTGCTCTCGGGTAGGGCACATTTTCCGGAAGCGGCGGCCATATGGCTCTCCCGAAGGCCAGGACACCATGACGCACAACTCCCTGCGGCTGGCCCATGTGTGGCTGGACGAGTACAAGGTGAGGCCGTGGCCGGCGGGGCGGAGGGTGGTAGGCGGCTGCTTTCTTCCCTTGCGTGGTGAGCTCTCCTGGAGGCCCCTGCACGCTGCCTCCACCCTTCTCCTCTCCCAGGTTGCACGTTTCGCTCACACCTTTCTAAAGTGCTTTTTTTCATGGAGCTAGGTGTGAGCCCCCGCTGGGAGGCAGGCGGTTTACACTTGCATCGTGCCCGGCCTTTTCTCCTGCAGTTCTCCTTTTGGATGGACCTCGTTTTCCTCCAGTGCAGCCTTCTGTGCACTGCATGGGCCGCACACCCAGCTTGCTGGGTGAGAGTTGTGGCTTCAAACCATAATCCCACCGATTTCTGCCTTCACTACTTGTGATTACAGGCGTGTGCCATCACACCTTTTTTTTTTTTTTTTTTTGGCAGTGCTACTAGAGGGAACGAGGGCTGTTTTCTGTTTCTTAATTACTCCTGCTCCCTCATGGGACTCCCTCAGAACTGGGGTGCTTTTCTTCATCTTGTGAACCTGAGGCTTTCTGCTGCCGTTGGACCTTGCACACGTCGGATCTCTTTCCTTATTTCTCTTCTGCTTTAGACAATTTTCAGTTCTGTGGGGTTTTTTTTTTTTGCAATACTAGGGCTTTTATTGTAACATCTTTATTAAGTGTAATTTATATGAGAATTTTGAACATGACACCATCACATGCCTGACAAATACCACTGGCAAGCCCAAGTACGAGTAATTTATGCTAACGTATGTATATCGATATATGTACACATACACGTATATACAGACAGAAATATAAATATGTACACAGCTTATGCTAATCTATGCTTTAAAGTATTGGTAAAGCTAAGTACTTGTGGCTCATTACTTCTATAATCTTAGATATTCAGGATCTGAGGATCATGGTTCAAGATCAGCCCAGGCAAGAAAAGTCTGTGAGGCTCCTATCTCCAGTTTACCAGCAAAAAGCCAGGAGTGGAGCTGTGACTCAAGTGGCAGCACACCAGCCTTGAGTGCCCAGGCCTGTTTAAGCCCTGGTCTGGTGCATGCACACGCATGCGCACACAAGTACTTTTACATGTTTCAGTTTCAATTTTCAGTATGGCAGATATCCATAGATAGAGGCCTTGCAAGCAGAGCTCCTGGGATTGTCAGCAGCGTTTGAGAATGTGAGTTTTAAGATGAAACAGTGCTGAGGCTGAAGTGAGCGGGGTTGAGATGTCTGCCATCAGCCCCAACGCTGACACCGACACCGACACTGACGGACTTAATGCGCGACACCTTCCCACGGCCTGGCAACAGCACGCAGACACCGAGGAGAAAACAAGGCCGCGCCGTTCTCATGAGTAACACATCTTATTCTCGTCTTTTCAAAATTCAGGAGCAGTACTTTTCCTTACGACCCGATCTGAAGAGCAGAAGCTATGGAAACATCAGTGAGCGTGTGGAACTGAGGAAGAAGTTGGGGTGTCAGTCATTCAAATGGTATCTGGATAATATTTACCCAGAGATGCAGATACCTGGACCCAACGCCAAACCCCAGCAACCCATTTTCGTCAACAGAGGCCCCAAACGCCCCAAAGTCCTTCGGCGTGGCAGGGTGAGCCATGTTCATGATGGGGTGTGGTAGAAGGCCCTGGGTTGTCCACTGCCGATGACATCTGGGCCTCAGCGTCCAGATGTGTGAGGCTGCTCCAGGCAGCAGGAATGCCTACAGCGAATGCCTGCTCCTTGCTAAGCTCCTCACTGCTGGGATTCAGGCGTCTTTGCTTCTGGCGGTTGTGTTGGTCACAACCACAGGGGCGGCCGGGCGGACGGGGGCGGCAGCGAGGGGCGTGTGCCGAGAGTCCGCGTGAGTTCCAACGCTCTGCCGGCCAGCCGAGGCTTTTTGAGGGTTGAGCCGTGCTGTCACTGCGCTTCCCAGCCCAGTACCACCACCTGCTTCTTGGTGGCGACAGTTGAGCCTTGAGATTTTGCCCTCCATGCTGGAGAAGTCAAAAGCGAACAATGTGTCGACAGGTTGACTTCCATTCCGTTGCATTTCTTATTGGCATACATGTTTGGCACAGGAGGATTCATCGTGCCATTTCTACACATGCAGTCAGCTGCACCCCTGCATCACGGTTAGCTTCTCCCCTCTCCAAGCTCTCCTGTCCTATCACTTGTTTCTGCGTTTTGTTTAGAGCGTGTGTTTTGGTTTAGGGGTTGCGTTGTGCTCGATGCAGTCTGTCTGTCTCGCCGTCGGGGCCTGGCGCTGGCTGGTGCATGCGTAGCTCCAGCTCGGCGTGCGCATTACCTTCCGCTATGTGCTGTCTTTCCACCTTTTATTTCTGACTTCATGTTAGGTTCTCCAAGATGGCAGTGATGTGTTATGTCCTTCATCTCCTCCAGTACATTAGAGAGCTATACATTCTGTGAGTTAGGCTGCCGTGAAGGCTTCAGTATCGAGCATGTACTAGGGCTGGAACTTGGGGGAAGCACTTTCCATTTCCACCTTTCACTGGTGACCTGTTCTTTTTTTTTTTTGGTCGGTTGTGGGGCTTGAACTCTGGGCCTGGGCGCTATCCCTCAGCTCTTCAGCTCAAGGCGAGCGCTCTACCACTTGAGCTACAGCGCCACTTCCGGTTTTCTGGTGGTTTATTGGAGATAGGAGTCTCACAGTCTTTCCTGCCCGGGCTGGCTTTGAACCGCGATCCTCAGATCTTAGCCTCCTGAGTAGCTAGGATTACAGGCATGAGCCACCAGCGCCCGGCTTGGTGACTTGTTCTTGAGTGCTCACAGATCGCTGGACCTTGGTCTTCCTTTAAAGCAGAGCAATCATGCGCGCTCTCTTTTACAGCTCTATCATGTCCAGACCAACAAATGCCTGGTGGCTGAGGGCCGCCCCAGCCAGAAGGGCAGCCTGGTGGTGCTGAAGGCGTGTGACTACACAGACCCGGCGCAGGTGAGCCGCGCTGCGGGGAGAGGTGGTGTGGTCGCCGCTCGCTGTACGTTGGGAAGGATGGGAGCGGTCGGTCGCCGTAGACAGCCACGCCCTGCGTCGTCTTTGCTTGCCTCTGTCCGCGTTGTTGGACTGTGTTGGGGACTTGGAAGCTGTGCCATTGTTAGAAATGGCAGGAGTCAGCTAGGCGCTGGTGGCTCCCGCCTGTCATCCTAGCTACGCAGGAGGCTGAGATCTGAGGATTGTGGTTCAAAGCCAGCTGGGTAGGAAAGTCCATGAGACTCTTTATTTGCAACTAACCACCAGAAAACCATAAATGGTGCTGTGGCTCAAGTGGCAGGGTGCTAGTCTTGAGCTGAAGAGCTGAGGGACAGCGCCCAGGCCCAGAGTTCAGGCCCCATGACCGACCAAAAAAAAAAAAAAAAGGCAGGAGTCGCCTGCTTCATTCACCGTGACGTTTAATCCACACCGCTTCACGGGTGACGCGGGGCAGCCCCGCAGCCATCTGTCTCGTCTCAGTCACTGTGTGGAGATGCATTTTCACATTGGCCGAAGCAGCTGGGGTGTTGCTGTCATGTGCACACGGCTTTGTGGTGTGCAGTGTATACTCTGAAACCCCAAAGCTCGGCCCCTGTCTGAGGCAGCGGGCTCTGGGCGGCCTCCCGTGCGGGGAGTGGATGGGGCCGTGCACCACCGACTTGGAGTCCCAGACACCCTGAGACCACCCCGGCTCCGGCCTCTTGGCGCTGCCCAGTTAGAACACCTGCATGGAGAGCTTCGGGGGTGGGGGGTGCAGAGCAGCGCCTCCCTTTCTCTGGTGTGACTTTATTCTGCTAAATTGAAACGTTTTCGTGGCGGCTCTCACGTCGAGATTCAGAATAATTCCACTTTTTCTTACACACACACGGCATGTATGTTGTTTCGTCCTACACACGAAACTTGGTTGGTCAAGCCTTTCTTGTGTTCCAGATCTGGATTTATAATGAAGACCACGAGTTGGTTCTAAACAATCTCCTCTGTCTGGACATGTCTGAGACGCGCTCGTCAGACCCGCCTCGGCTCATGAAGTGCCACGGCTCGGGCGGCTCCCAGCAGTGGACCTTTGGGGTGAGGAGCTGGTTTCCGGGCTGGGGGCGAGGCCTGAGGCCGAGCACACTCTGCCTGGAGCTGGTGTGCAGCGGTGGTGGCTGAGATCTCAGTCCATCCTAGTAGTGATTTCTTCTGAGCTTGTGGCTGTACGTTCTGCGTCATAGTCTTCCACTGTGCATCCAAAACCAAACCAAACCAAACCACTCAAAGCAGTAAGTGCGCTTTTCTCTTGCTGCTTTTTTTTTTTTTCCAGAAAAAGAACCGGCTGTACCAGGTTTCCGTGGGCCAGTGCCTGAGAGCGGTGGAGCCGTTGGGTCAGCCGGGCGCGGTTGCCATGGGGATCTGCGACGGCTCCTCTGTCCAGCAGTGGCACCTGGACGGCTAAGGCGGTCGTGCCGCGCTGGTGACTCAGCGGGCCACGCGGCCACCGTGGAAGCAGCACGCGTGCGCGTTGGGAGGAACGGACACCTCGGCCAGGTGGAGCGAGGCGAGGGCCCTGAAAAGGAGGAAGGGGCTTTACAGACGCGCAGGCCATTTCTGAGCTGCTACTAGAAGTTTCTTGTTTAGAGAGGGGAACTAGAGAACGATCGATGTGAACCCTAGAGAGCCAGACTTACGCAGAACATTCAGTTATTGACGCTTTTTTCTTTCCCCGTTGGCAATGGCATGGGTTTTATCTGATCAGAAATGCTTGTCATTTTTTTTTAGAAGACTTCGTAGGAGAAGGTAATTCTCTTCTATCATGTGTTTAATATGTGCTAAATAGGTGATTTGAAAAATTGAACATCTTAACTTCAGGTGTCATAATATTTAAGAGGCAGTTACTATTATAAATTATTTTGATGATTTATGGTACTACATTTAAATAAAGGCTGTTGGATTATTTCGTAGTTTGGTTCTGCTCTGTTTTGTCTAGCTTTGGCCCAGCCTCAGCCGCGGTGGTTCAGCAGATGAGCCTCACCGCGGGGCACCACACTTCCTAGCACGAGCTATGAACTTTCCATATAGGTGTAAATGTGCAGTCTGCAGTGCCGAGGACGGGATCCCACGATCTGTGCAGCGGAGAGAGAATATTGCTATGGGAAGTGACAAAATACCTATGGATTCTTCCTCAAGACGCAGGGCAGGGGGCAGTCCTTCCTCAAGACGCAGGGCAGGGGGCAGTCCCACACTGCCGAATGGACTCTTGATTTTTTTTTGTGGGAACTCAGGCTACCGCATAAGCCACACGCCAGACCTCTTGCTTTTAGTGTGTTTTTCAGAGAGGATATTGTACTTGCCCAGGCTGGCCTTGTACTGTAACCCTCCTGTGTCTGCCTCCCAAGTAGCTGGAACGCATGTGTGCCCCACCACACCCAGCAGCTCACTGTTTCATCTCCAGCTACAAAGCAGTTGAAAAACTGCACAACATATGTGACTTAAAAGGCAGCCATATGGCAGGTTTAAACCCAGCCCTATCAGCAATCATATCCAAGGTAAATGTTCAATTAAAAGGCATACAGGGCTGGGAAGGTGGCTCAGTGGTCGACTGCTTGCCTTGCATGCATGAAGCACTGGGTTCGATTCCTCAGCACCACATAAGCAGAAAAAGCCGGAAATGGCACTGTGGCTCAAGTGGTGGAGTGCTAGCCTTGAGCTGAAGAGCTGAGGGACAGCGCCCAGGCCCAGAGTTCAAGCCCCACGACAGGAAAAAAAAAGCATAGAGTGTGAAGCCCACTATAAATATGAAGTTAAAATGAAGACATTTCAGTCAGGCCTAAACATGCATGCTGACACCCGAGTATGAGACAGTATGTCTCAGCCGAGAATGTTTGGTAATAAGTAATGTGGTGATGTGTTCATAAGAGCATTCATCAAGAGGAAATGATCCAGAGCACATAATACCTGAAAACGGAACTTCTAAAATATGTATGTGCTGCTAAAACTCGACCAGCATGCAGCTCTCCACCCAGCAGTGGAACACACATGCCACTTAACAAGAGAGACTGTATTCCAGGTTACAAGATTCAAAGCTGGGTGCCGGTGGCTCATACCTACAGTCCTAGCTACTCAGGAGGCTGAGATCTGAGGATCACAGTTCAAAACCAGCCTGGGCAGGAAAGTCCAATTAGCCACCAGAAAACCGGAAGTGGTGCTGTGGCTCTCGTGGTGGAGCATGCACTTTGAACTGAAGAGCTCAGGGACAGTGCCCAAACCTATAGTTCAAGCCCCATGACTGACAAAAACAACAAAACAGACAAGATTTCAACATACTACACAAATTCTAGCCATGCAAGGCATACCAGAAATCAGCTAATAAGTTAACCAGGTCATTTGTTTAGTTGCTTATACCAAATCCCAGGAGATAGACCTTGTCCAGGTTCCAAGGCCAGCCTGGGCAAAAGGTTCAAAAGACAAAGCTAAATGTGGTTATGTGCACCTATAGTTAGAAAACCTCCAGCTACCTGGAAATGAACACATTTTGTCTTGGTCAAAAAAGGCCATTTTGCTAGGTACCATGGCTCATGCCCACAATACTAAGAAAGCTAAGCTCTGAGGACTGCAGTTTGAAGCCAGCTAGACAGACAAATCACGAGACACTTTCCTCCAATTCACCATCAGCAATCGAAGTGGAGGTAAGGCTTGCCTAAGCAAGACTGAAGCCCTGAGTTTTAACTCTCAGTACTAATAATACCGCCACCCCCACAAACCTACCAAATATTAACAGAAAATGGTTGAGATCAATAATGTAGATGAACTACTAGCCAAAACAGAGCCGATCACTAACCCAGGACTAAGAATGGCGAGCTCATGACTGAGAAAGGTGCAGAACAAGAGCAGCCCCTACTATCTGGGAATGCAAAAGTGGAAGACTGACAGGTTTCTCACAAATGCAACACTGTCCTCAGGAGTTTCCAGTCACAGAGGTTGGAAACTGAGCCGCACAAATGGAACAAACATGGAGCTCTCTTACTGCCAAGCAAAATAGAAGAAAAGACTTCAGCAGAACTCAACAGGGAGAGCTATTTTAAGCTCATTTGAAAAGGGAGCGAAAGCTGAAGGAAAGTCACGTTGTCAAGCCCCCTTACACATGTAAAGGCTGTAAGGTACCGTGTTAGTCTGCCTAAAGACCCCACGATACCCAACTGTAGAAAGGAAGCCCAGGGACCCCCCGAGGCTGAGGAGTGACCGGGCACTGTGCAGGCTTCTCAGGCCAGCCCTGTGACCACGCCGAGCCGTTTCCAGTGGTGGGTGGGATTTCCTCACAACACGTGAACTCGGGTGAGAGAGTGCCCCCCCCCGTGTACATGCTGCACCCCCCCCCACACCCCACACCATTTTTTTAACCACTTCACATGGGGGCCAGCCATTACCTCTACTAATGTGTGCAACCTTCACATGGGTCATAAAGTACATCACAAAAATTTCCTTTAAAAAGGAACTAGAAATGGAAAACTCATCAAGCCAGAAAAGTGCCTGTGTGGAAACACTACAGAAAAAGCCACAAGCAAACAAGGCCCAGGGGCCTGTGCTTACCTCCTGGGTGGGTCCTGGGTGAGGGCCTTGTCAATGCAGCAAAGCAGGGAGAGGCGGCGATTCCATGGGGAGGGAAGCGCTCGCTGTTTGCAGAATGTGATCTAGTAAGCAGGTACCTGGTGCCGCTCGACTCAATGATTCCCCCTCCCCGCTATGTGATAGTGGAACAAAAGCACTCGCAGCCCCTTCTGTATGTGTGTCCAGTAAATGACTTGAGATACTCAACATGTCATAAACTGGGTTTTGCCCAACTGTAGGCTACAGAAGTGTTCTGAGCATGCTCAATAGATATATGGCCAGGCTGGGTGGATAGGAGGTTGGCACCTACCAACATTTTCAACCAGCCCAAGTGGGCTCCCTGGGCAGAGACAGGAAGCAATGGGGCTAGAACTGAAGATTCGCATCACGGGAGTGTGGCTGATGGGAAGCAGGCGCCAGGAGCCATCATCAGTCCTTCCGGCCAAGAACTTGGTTCCGCTTAGATGAAAATTGCAGGCGTGACAGTTGAGAACACGCTGTGGTGACCTTTGGCCGATGGCAGAACCTCACACCTGTCCGTGGCAGGCCGGCCGAGCCCTCGAGGCCAGGGCGTGGCCGCACAGGACATCTGCGTGGAGCGCGTGATGAGAAGTGTGGTTGATCAGTGACTATTTACGTGGCCACAAATTCAGCTCTGCAGGATGAGGGGTGGCTCTTCCCAGCAAAGTGTGGTAGTACATAAGCAAAGGTAGAGAGAATTCTAGAGAGGCCTCTAAATCTACTCAAAAGAGCAAGGGAAGAGGGTAGAATTCATTCAGAAGGTCTGTCCAATCCAAGACTAACAAGACACGAGGCAATGTTTATAGATGTAAAATATTTTATTTGTAAATGGTGATCTTCTAAATCTGTGTCCACAAATTCCAAAACCCATAACACTCTGTATACTTCAAAAAATTCAATTTTTGCCAACATTAGATACTATTATACAGAACAGAAACAACAAAACCTGGAAGGACAAATACTGGTAGGATGTCAGAATTTGTACAAGAGAAGAAAAATATCCAAGAAACAAATTTCATACAGCTATTTATCAAGAGAAAAATATATACAATTGATTTATTCTGTAAGATAAAAATACATCATGCCATATACATTACAGGTTCCGAACTGCATCACTGGCTGTACCGACAGCTCACGAAAGTCTTCATTTCCTACTTAGCCTGTGAAGTGTCAGTACCAGGATTTTTAAAGTACAAAATAAAAAGCTAACCTGGTTCAAAATGCTGATTAAATTTCTACAAGCAAACACAAAACAGTGTTTTTTTAATTAAAGAAATGTAAACAAACAGTTCATACAAACACGTTTTAAAATTACATCTTCGAAAAACCCTATTGCCGGAGTCCTGCAGCTGTGAGCACAATTGCGTCTCTCGCTCTTGTCTTTTTTTTTTTTTTATTTTTCAAATTTTTGTGTTAAATAGAAGGCTAAGGAATTAGGTTAAGTTCCTGCTACATGATTCTAGTATGTTTACGTGATTCTTTGTGGTCTAGTCAAAACTACTGCTGAAGAAAAAGCTCAGCCTCCATTGGGTGTTTGAACAGTTATTCACAGTTATCACAAATTGTAAGCACAAAAAAACCTGACTGAAGAAGTAGGGATGCAACAATATAATATGAAAAAATTAGTTTAAATTACCAAAACAGCTATAAAAGTTGTAGTCGTAGCATTCGTTTTGTTGTGTAGGAAGTTAGGTGTAGAAAACAAGTACAAGAGACATGGTTTCCAAAAAACCCAAACACTAGGGTGAACTTTCGTTTGTTACATAATTGCAATGGCGTATTCAATAACACAGAATTATATTGTAACATCCCTATGACGTTTTATAAGCACCGAGCTGCTGCGGAGCCTGGGAGCATTTGGTCAATAACTATTTTTATACTGTATTTTTTTCTCAAAATATTTACACATTTGTACAAAGTAACAGGGTTTGTTAGTTCTGCAGGTAACAGCAGCAGCTTGGCTTTCTTCTAACTTTTATTTAAAAATAGCTTCATTCACTTATTCAATAATAAATACAAAAAGTTTCTCTTATTTTACAGAAATCAAAAACTACAATAAACTGACTCATGGAATCAAGTATTTAAATGTATTTAGTGCAAGTTATTATCCCTTAGCTCTAGCCCTAAGGAAGCCATCTCGGTACATTCCTTCATCAGTGGTGTCCGCGGTCGGGGGGCCGCGCATGCGCGCGTGGGGGGGGAGGGGGTCCGCGCAGGGGGGGGCTGCGCGGAGGCCGCGCATGCGCGGGCCGGCGCCGGCCGCTGGTGATGTCTCTCTACATTCATGGGAAGCCCCGCCGGCGGCCGCGCGGAGCCCCAGTGAAAGTTCTCCTCAGTGGGACGAACGAACAACACGAACGACACGGACGAGACGGAGGAGGGACGAAACCACCACGGGAGGGGGGCGGGGGGAAGAGGAAGAAGGAAAAACCAAAAGTGCTGGGCCCTCCTGCGGGCCGTGGGTGGGAGCGGGGCGCGGGGCGCGCGGGGCGGGGCGCGGGGCGGGGCGCGGGGCGGGGCGCGGGGCGCGGGGCGGGGCGCGGGGCGGCCGCGGCCGCGGCGGCGTCAGTTCATCCACTTGCGGCAGTTGACCGCCCCGCAGTGGCACGGGATCTTGTGCTGGTCGTCCTCGAAGTCGAACTTGTAGTCGTAGCAGAGCTGCCCGGGCAAAGACGGGTGAGCCGTGCGCGCCGCCGCGCCCCCACCCCCCGGCCCCGCGCGCGCCCCCGCCCCGCGCGCCCCCGCGGGCCAGACCCGGAGCCCAGGGAAGAGGAGGGCGGGTGCGCCCGTGCGGAGGGGGAGGGAGCCCGCGCCCCAGGGCACTGGCACACGGTGGGCGTGGTGGGACGCGAGCCGCCGCCCCTCCGCCCAGCTCTCGAGGCCGGAACCCCGCCACTGGAAGGGGTCAATTCTTTCCTACAGAAAGCCCAACGGCACGGGGGAGATGGCGGGAGGCCCGTGCGGCCCGGAGGCCCAGCCGCAGGCCGCGGACCCAGCCGCAGGCCGCAGACCCACTGCAGGCCGCGGCACCGGCTTGGCTCAGGCTCTCGCGGGCCTTGGGCTGCTGCGGACCCTCGCCACGGACTCCCGGAGCGGACTACGAGCCTATGAGCGTGGACGCGGGGGCGCCAGGCCGCCTCACCGCAGCCAGGGCCGTGCAGAAACCCACTGGGGCTCTGCACCGCAGGTTCTAGACCCCAGCACGACTCCCTGGGCCAAGCACGCGTGTGAATGACGGCCGGGGAAGGAAAACCAGGCGATCCAGACCACGTCATCCGAGCTGGCGAGAAGCCAGGCAGAGAGGTTGCCATGCTAGTTTTTTTTTCTTTTTAATCTTTCCACTCCAGTCCTGGGGCTTGAACTCATGGCCTGTGCGCTGTCCCTGAGCTGTTTTGCTCAAGACCAGCGCTCTACCACTTGAGCCACAGCACCACTTTCTGGCTTTTTCTATGTACGTGGTACTGAGGAATCGAACCCAGGACTTCATGCATGCGAGGCAAGCACTCTACCAGTGAGCCACCTTCCCAGCCAATGCTAGGGGTTTTAATGTCAGTTAAATGACAGGTATGTGACAGTGGGTCACAGGTCAAAGGTTATAGGGCATAGAAGGCTCCTGAGACATGCAAAAAGGTGTGGATGGAACACTGACACAAAACACTCAGACCAGTGAAGGGCACCCAAGTGCCCAACCGGAAGCTTTTCCAGCTCCTAGCAAGGGAGAAAGGGAAATGGCCACAGGAAAGAGCAGCCGCCCCCCGACGCAGGCCCTGACAGACCCCCTCACCTCTTCTCCTTTCTGGATTCTCCGGTTGGAGCTGATGATGATCTTGTGTCCTCTCTCAAAAGTGACCACTTCAGCCACACAGTTCGGGGCACAGGAATGGTTGATATACCTGCAAGCCAGGCCAGAAAACTACTGATTGTAAAACAACTAGAAAACTTTAAAAACTTTCAATTCATTGGGAAAACATTTTGCTCATTACATTTGTACTTATCAGTTAACTAAACAAATTTTAAATAAGTCAAATTTTAAGAATTCCTCCCAAAACATTTTCTATAAGCCACGTGGCATAGTGGTGTATACCTACAATCCCAGCATTTAGGAAGCTGAGGGAGTTCCAGGCTAGTCTCAGTTAGCAAGGTCTAGGAAAAGTAAATCCTGTAATTCCTGCTACTTAAGAGACAGAAATAGGAGAACCATGATTCAATGCCAGTTCCATGGTCACTATACATTTGATTGTCCAGAAGATTTGGTTTCAAAGAATTAGCCCGATGTGGTAGCTCACACCTGTAATCCCAGCTGCAAGGGAGGCAGAGGCAGGAGGATCATTGTCTAAGGCCAGCCCTGAACAAAAGCTAAGACCCTATTTGAAAAACCAGGCAAAAAGAGCTGAGGGGCGTGGCTGAGGAAGAATTTCTGCCTAGCAAGCATGAGGCCCCCAGCTAGAATCCCAGCACCACTGGGGAAGCGGGGCAGTGACAGCACACGCACATGTGCATGTTTTGAACGTGCAGTCACCGTGAGTCTCGTGAGAACACACCCGGTGTCCACCCCTCCCCTCGCTCCTTGGTGCCTGCAGTGCGGCTTGGACTCAGGACCGCGCTCACTTGGCTTTTTCGCTCAAGGCTGGCGCTGGAAGAGCTCCACGTCCCGTCTGTGGCAGGCACAGCCCCTCACCTTGCAGGCCCTCCTGTGAGTGTGGCGTCGATCACGTGGTCGTTGTCCATGCGGAACATGTACACGCCGCGGTTCTAGGGGGAAGGAAGGCAGAATGAGTGCCAGGGCCCCGACTTTGCATCAGGCCAGGCCTGTGGCGGGCAGGTCACAGGTCACAGGCCATCGGCGGCGCAGCTCAGCAAGGACAGCAGTGCGGCAGGGCTTCGCGGCTGCATACCATGTGGCCCGCGAGCTGTGCAGTTCAGGTGTGCGGGAGGCGCAGGAGGAGACGCTGCGGTTGGTCGGCATGTGCTGAGGGGGCTGCGGCCTACCTGGGACTCATAGAGTTTCTCCTTCCTGTTGGCCACTTCATTGCGAATGATCGTTCCGATGTACTCGATCACCATGGTGTGCTTCTCGATGTCTCTAGCGGCGTACAGGCCCAGCCCCTGCAAGGAGAACCGAGCCCGTTCCTCTGCTGTCCCACTGTCCTGCCACAGCCCCGTTCCCGTGCTCTACCGAAGCTGGGACTTAAGGCCACCCTGTGCTCCAGTCTTCAACTGAATGGTACTTTCTGAAATTTAAAACCCTGGCAATATTAATACCGAGTACCACATCATCAGTACTTTGTGTCTTACATGAATTTCTGTCTCCGCTGGGGGTCAATGTGTCCAGGAAGCCCCGCACCCAGAGGCCCTTGCGAGCGGGGCTCCCTGGGAGTTGGGCTGTGCTGTGGGAGGAGGCCTTCGCAGAGTGCCCGGCCTCATCTACCAGGGCTCCTCAGCATCCTGTCCCGCCAACCACCCAGCTATGAGTGTGGCATCCCGCCCCGCACCCCTCCATTCAGTAAGGCCCAGTGGAACAATGAATCTAAGGAAATAAAAAGAGCTAACTGTGAGAAATGAGTCACTATAATACTGCTACTTTTAGGTTTGGCTGGGAGCTTCCTGGGAGCCAAGGCAAAGAAGAGAAGAGAAAA
>NW_027204118.1:0-40076 GCF_024711535.1 Dipodomys merriami
TAACGTTAGGTTTAAAGTTAGGCTGAGGGTGAGCGTGAGTGTGAGAGTGACGGTTAGGGTTAGGTTTAGGTTGAGGGTTAGGGTTATTGTGAGGGTTATGGTGAGGGAAAGTCTAAAGGTTAAGGTTACAGTGAGGGTTAGGGTTAGGATTAGGGTTATTGCTAGTGTTAGGTTAGTGTTAATTTTGCGGTGAGGGTGAGGCTGAGGGTGAGGTTTATGGTTAGGTTTAGGGTTAGGGTTAGGGTTAGGGTTAGGATTAGGCTTAGGGTTAAGATATGGGCTAGGGGAGGGTGAGGGTTAGGGTGAGGGTTAGGTTTCGGGTTATTGTTAAGTTTAGGGTTGGGGTTAGGGATAGGCTTAGTGTTAGGCAGAGGGGGAGGGTGATTGTGAGGATTAGGGTTAGGGAGAGTGTTACTGTTAGGGTTAGGGTGAGGGTGAGTGTGAGGGTAAGGTTTAGTCTTAGTCTTAGGCTTAGGTTTAGGCTGAGCCTAAGGGTGAGGGTGAGGGTTAGGGTTAGGGTGAGGGTTATGGACAGGGTGAGGGTTAGCGTTAGGGTTAGGGTTATTGGTAGGATTAAGGTTAGGTTGAAAGTTACTGTGAGGGTGAGGGTTAGGGTTAGGGTTAGGGTGAAGTTTAGGTTTAGGGATAGGGTTAGAGTTAGGGTTAGGGTAAGGGTGAGGTTTAGGTTTAGAGTTAGGTTTAGTGTTAGGGTTAGGGTTAGGGTGAGGATGAGTGTGATGGTGAGAGTGAGGCTTAGGTGTGGGTGAGGGTGAGTGTGAGGGTTAGGCTTAGGGTTAGGTTTAGTGTTAGTGTGAGGGTGAAGTTGAGGGTTAGTGTTAGGAGCAGCGTTAGTTTTAAAGTTAGGCTGAGTGTGAGCGTGAGGGTGAGAGTGAGGGTTAGGATTAGAGTTAGGTTGAGGGTTAGGGTTATTGTGAGGGTTATGGTGAGGGTAAGGCTAAAGGTTAAGGTTAGGGTTACAGTGAGGGTTAGGGTTAGGGTTATTGTTAGTGTTAGCTTAGTGTTAAGTTTACAGTGAGGGTGAGGCTGAGGGTGAGGTTTATGGTTAGGTTTAGGGTTAGGTTTAGTGTTAGGGTTAGGGTTAGGCATAGGGTTAGGGTATCGGCTAGGGTGAGGTTGAGGGTTAGGATGAGGGTTAGGCTTAGCGTTAGTGTTAAGTTTAGGGTTGGGGTTAGGGATAGGATTAGTTTTAGGCGGAAGGTGAGGGTGAGGGTGAGGGTTAGGGTTAGGTTGAGGGTTATGTTTAATGTGACAGTTAGGGTTAGGGTTAGGGTTAGTGTGAGGTTAGGTGGGGCTTAGGGTGAGAGTGGGGATTAGGGTTAGCTTTAGTGTTAGGGTGAGGGTTAGGGTGAGGGTTAGGATGAGGGTGAGGCTTAGGTTGAGGGTGAGGGTTAGAGTTAGGTTTAAGTGAGGGTTAGGGTTATGGTGAGGTTTAGGATTAGGTTTAGGGTGAGGGTTAGGGTTCAGGTGAGCTTGAGTGTTAGGGTGTGGGTGATGGTTAGGGTTAGATTGAGAGTTAAGGTGACAGTTAGGGTTAGGGTGAGGGTGAGAGTTACGGTTAAGGTGAGCATTAGGGTGAGGGTTAGGATTAGGGTATGTGTGAGGATTAGGGTTAGGGTTAGGGTTATGGTGATGGTAATGGTTAAGGTGAGGTTTAGGGTGAGGTTGAGGGTGAGGGTTAGTGTTAGTTTTATGGTTAGGGTGATGTTACGGTGAGGTTTAGGCTTATGGTGAGGGTGAGGATTAGGGTTAGGGTTAGGGTGAGGGTTGGAGTTAGTGTGAGTGTTCGGGATAGGGTTGGGTTTAGGGTGAGGGTCAGGGTTATGGTGAGGTTTAGAGTTAGGTTGAGGGTGAGGGTGAGGTTTAGGGTTAGGATTAGGGTTAGGGTTAGGGTTAGGCTGAGGGTGAGTCTGAGGGTGAGGGATAGGGATAGGTTGAGGATTAGGGTTAGTGTAAGGGTCAGGTTGAGGCTTAGGGTTAGAATTAGGAAAAGGGTTTGGTTGAGGGTTAGGGTTAGGGTGAGGGTGAGTGTTAGGGTTAGTGTGGGGGTTAGGGTGAGGGTTAGTTTGAGAGGTAGGTTTAGGGATAGGGTTAGGGTGAGTTTTAGGTTTAGTGTGAGGGTTAAGGTTAGGTGTAGGGTGAGGGTTAAGTTGAGCATTAGAGTGAGGGTTAGGGTTAGGTTTAGGGTTAGGGTGAGGGTTAGGGTGAGGTTTAGTGTTAGTGTTAGGGTTAGGGTTAGTGTGAGCGTTAGGGGGAGGTTTAGGGTTAGAGTGAGGGTTAGGGAGAGGTTGAGGGTTAGGGATAGTGTAAGGGTTAGGATTAGGTTTACAGTTAAGGTTAGGGTTAGGTTTGGGATTAGGTTGAGGGTGAGGGTTATGGTTATCCTTACGGTTAGGGTTAGGTTTAGGGTGAGGGTTAGGGATAGGGTTAGGGTTAGGATGAGGGTGAGGGTGAGGGTTAGGGTTAGGTTTAGGGTGAGGGTTAGGATTAAGGTGAGGGTTAAGGTTAGGGTGACGGTGAGGGTAAGGGTTAGGGTGAGGGCTAGGTTTAGGGTTAGGGTTAGGTTGAGGTTAAGGTTTAGGGTGAGTGTGAGGTTGAGGGTTTGGTTTAGGATGAGGCTTAGGTTTAGGGTTAGGCTTTGGGTGAGGGTGAGGTTGAGGGTAAGAGTTAGGTTTAGCGTGAGGGTTAGTGTTATGGTTAGGGTTACGGTGAGGGTGAGGGTTTGGGTGATGGTAAGGGTGAGGGTGAGGTTGAGGGTTAGGTATAGAGTGAGGGTTAGGGTTATGATTAAAATGAGGGTGAGGTTTAGGGTGAGTGTTAGGGTGAGTTGAGGTTTAGGGTTTGCATTAGGATAAGGGTTAGGGTTAGGTGAGTTTTAGCGTTAGGATTAGGGTGAGGGTGAGGTTGAGGATGAGTGTTAGGTTTAGGCTGAAGTGTAGGGTTAGGTTTAGGGATAGGGTAAGGATTAGGGTTAGGGTTAAGTTTAGGGTGAGTGTTATGCTGAAGGGTAGGTTTCGGGTTAGGGTGAGGGTTAGGGTTAGGGTTAGGGTTAGGGTTAGCGTTAGGGTGAGGTTGAGGTTGAGGGTAAGGTTTAGGGTGATGGTTAGGGTGAGGTTGAGGTTTAGGGTTAGCATTAGGTTTAGAGTTAGCCTTAGGCTAAGTTTTAGGGTTAGGATTAGGGTTGGGGTGTGGGTGAGGGCTAGTGTTAGCAATAGGGTTAGGTTTAGGATTAGGGTTAGTGTGAGGGTTAGGGATAGGCTTATGGTAAGGATGAGGGTAAGGGTTAGGGTTATGGTGAGGGTGAGGGTGAGGGTTAGGGTTAGGGTTAGTTTTAGCGTGAGGGCTAGGGTGAGGTTGAGGGTTTGGTTGAGGGATATTGTGAGGGTATTAGTTTCGGTTAGGAAAAGGTTAGAGTTAGGGTTAGGGTGAGGATTTGGGTGAGGCTGAGGTTTAAGTTGAGGATTAGGGTTAGGGTGAGGATTAGGGTTAGGGTTAGGTTAAGGGTGAGAATTAGGGTGATGTTTAGGGTGAGGGTAAGGTTTAGGGCGTGGGTGAGGGTGAGGGTGAGGGTTAGGGTGTAGGTGAGGGTTATGGTTAGGGTGAGGGCTAGGGTTAGGGTTATGGTTAGGGTGAGGTTTAGGTTTAGCGTGAGGGTGAGGGTGAAGGTTAGGTATAGGATTACGCTTGGGTGTAGGGTTAGGCTTAGTGTGAGGGTCAGAGTTAGGGTTTAGGGTCAGGTTTAGGGTTATGGTTCGGGTTAGGGCTAGGGTGAGGGTTAGGGTTAGGGTGAGGTTTAGGGTGAGGTGAGGGTTAGGATTGGGATTACGGTTAGTTTTAGGGTGAGGGTAAGTGATAGGGTTAGGGTTAGTCTGAGGGTGAGGGTTAGGGTTAGGTTTAGAGTTAGGGTGAGGGTGAGGGTTAGGGTTAGGTTTTGTATTAGGTTTAGGGTTAGTGTAAGGCTGAGGGTGAGGTTGAGGGTGAGGGTGACGGTTAGGGTGAGGGTTAGGTTTAGGGTTAGGTTTAGGATGAGGGTTAGGCTGAGCGTTAGGGTTATTGTTCGGGAAAGGATAAGTGTTAGGGTGGGAGTGAGGTTTAGGGTTAGGCTTAGGGTTAGGGTGACGGTTAGTGTGAGGTTTAGTGTTTGGTTTAGGTTTAGGGTTAGTGTGAGTGTTAGCGTTAGGGTAAGGGTTAGTATGAGTGTTAGGGTGATGGTGAGGGATAGGGTTAAGGTGAGGGTAAGGGTTAGGGCGAGTTTTAGGGTGAGGCTGAGGGTTAATGTAGCATTAGGTGTAAGGTGAGGGTGAGGGTGATGGTGAGGCTTAGCATAAGTGTTAGGGATTGGGTGACTATTAGGGTTAGGGTTAGGTTTAGGGTGACGCTTATGCTAAGGGGTAGGGTTAGGGTTAGTGTTAGGGTGAGGGTTAGGGTGTGGGTTAATGTTAGGGTTAGGGTGAGGTTGAGGGTGAGGGTAAGGGTTAGGGTGAGGGTTATGGTGAGGTTGAGGTTAAGGGTTAGCATTAGGGTTAGGGTTAGGGTTAAGATTAGTGTTAGGGTGAGGGTGAGGGCTAGTGTAACCATTAGGGTTAGGATTAGGGTTAAGGTGAGGGTGAGGTTTAGGGTGAGGGAGAGGGTTAGTTTGAGGGTTAGGGTGAGGGTGAGGTATTTGGTTAGGAAAGGCTTAGGGTTAGGGTTAGGGTGAGGATTAGGGAGAGTGTGAGGTTTAAGTTGAGGATTAGGGTTAGGGTGAGGATTGGGGTTAAGGTTAGGGTTTGGGTTAGGGTTAGGGTGATGTTTAGGGTGAGGGTGATGGTTAGGGTGAGGGTGAGGCTGAGAGTGTGGGTGAGGGTGTAGGTGAGGGTTAGGGTGATGTTGATGGTTGGGGTGATGGTGAGAGTTAGGGTAAAGGTGAGGGTGAGGGTTCGGTTAGGGTTAGGGTGAGGGTTAGGGTTAGGGTTAGGGTTAGTGTGAGGATACGGGTTAGGGCGAAGGTGAGGGTTAGGGTTAGCGTTAGGGTTAGGGTTAGGTTTAGGATGAGGGTTAAGGTGAGGTTTAGGGTTAGTATGAGGTTGAGGGTTAGAGTTAGGTTTAGGGTGAGGGTTAGGGTTAGGGTTAGGGTTAGAGTGAGGGTTAGTGTGAGGGTTAGGGTTAGGATGAGGGTTAGGCTGAGAGTTAAGTTTTGGGTTAGGGTGAGGGTGAGGTTAGGTTTTGGATTAGGGTTAAGGTTAGGGATAGGGTTATGATTAGTGTGAGGGTTTTGGTTAGGTTTAGGTTTAGAGTTAGGGTGAGGGTTAGGGTTAGTGTTTGGATTAGTGTTAGGATTAGGGTTAGGCTGAGGGTGAGGTTGAGGGTGAGGGTGAGGGTTAGGGTTAATGTGAGGTTTAGGGTTAGGATTAGCTTTAAGGTTAGGCTGAGGGTTAGGTTTAGGTTTAGGGTTAGAATGAGGGTTAGGCTGAGGGTTAGGTTTAGGTTTCAGGTGAGGGTAAGGGTTAGGGTGAGTTTTAGGGTGAAGGTGAGGGTTAGGTTAAGGCTTAGGGTTAGGGTGAGGGTTAGGGTTAGGTTAAGGGTGAGGGTGAGGTTTCGGGTGACGGTGAGGGTGAGGGTTAGGGTTAGGTGAGGGTTAGGGATAGGGTTGGGGTTAGGTTGAAGTTTAGGGTTAGGGTTAGGGTTAGAGTTAGGGTGAGGGTGAGTGTGAGGTTTAGGGTTAGGTTAGGGTTAGGCTGAGGGTTAGGGTGAGGGTGTGGGTGAGGTTTAGGGTTAGGATGAGGGTTAGATTTTGGGTTAGGGTTAGGGTTGGGTTGAGGGTTAGGTTTAGGGTTAGGAAGTGGGTTTGGCTGAGGGTTATGTTTATGGTTAGGGTGAGGTTTAGGGTTAGTGTGAGGTTTAGGATGAGTGTTAGGGTGATGGTGAGGGATAGGTTTAAGGTGAGGGTAAGGGTTAGGGCGAGTTTTAGGGTGAGGCTGAGGGTTAATGTAGCATTAGGTGTAAGGTGAGGGTGAGGGTGATGGTGAGGCTTAGCATAAGTGTTAGGGATTGGGTGACTATTAGGGTTAGGGTTAGGTTTAGGGTGACGCTTATGCTAAGGGGTAGGGTTAGGGTTAGTGTTAGGGTGAGGGTTAGGGTGTGAGTTAATGTTAGGGTTAGGGTTAGGGTGAGGTTGAGGGTGAGGGTAAGGGTTAGGGTGAGGGTTATGGTGAGGTTGAGGTTAAGGGTTAGCATTAGGGTTAGGGTTAGGGTTAAGATTAGGGTTAGGGTGAGGTGAGGGCTAGTGTTACCATTAGGGTTAGGATTAGGGTTAAGGTGAGGGTGAGGTTTAGGGTGAGGGAGAGGGTTAGTTTGAGGGTTAGGGTGAGGGTGAGGTATTTGGTTAGGAAAGGCTTAGGGTTAGGGTTAGGGTGAGGATTAGGGAGAGTGTGAGGTTTAAGTTGAGGATTAGGGTTAGGGTGAAGATTGGGGTTAAGGTTAGGGTTTGGGTTAGGGTTAGGGTGATGTTTAGGGTGAGGGTGATGGTTAGGGTGAGGGTGAGGCTGAGAGTGCGGGTGAGGGTGTAGGTGAGGGTTAGGGTGATGTTGATGGTTGGGGTGATGGTGAGGGTTAGGGTAAAGGTGAGGGTGAGGGTTCGGTTAGGGTTAGGGTGAGGTTTAGGGTTAGGGTTAGGGTTAGTGTGAGGATACGGGTTAGGGCGAGGGTTAGGGTGAGAGTGAGGGTTAGGGTTAGCGTTAGGGTTAGGGTTAGGTTTAGGATGAGGGTTAAGGTGAGGTTTAGGGTTAGTATGAGGGTGAGGGTTAGAGTTAGGTTTAGGGTGAGGGTTAGGGTTAGGGTTAGGGTTAGAGTGAGGGTTAGTGTGAGGGTTAGGGTTAGGATGAGGGTTAGGCTGAGAGTTAAGTTTTGGGTTAGGGTGAGGGTGAGGGTTAGGTTTTGGATTAGGGTTAGGGTTAGGGATAGGGTTATGATTAGTGTGAGGGTTTTGGTTAGGTTTAGGTTTAGAGTTAGGGTGAGGGTTAGGGTTAGTGTTTGGATTAGTGTTAGGATTAGGGTTAGGCTGAGGGTGAGGTTGAGGGTGAGGGTGAGGGTTAGGGTTAATGTGAGGTTTAGGGTTAGGATCAGCTTTAAGGTTAGGGTGAGGGTTAGGTTTAGGTTTAGGGTTAGAATGAGGGTTAGGCTGAGGGTTAGGTTTAGGTTTGAGGTGAGGGTAAGGGTTAGGGTGAGTTTTAGGGTGAAGGTGAGGGTTAGGTTAAGGCTTAGGCTTAGGGTGAGGGTTAGGGTTAGGGTTAGGGTGAGGGTGAGGTTTAGGGTGACGGTGAGGGTGAGGGTGAGGGTTAGGTTTAGGTGAGGGTTAGGGATAGAGTTGGGGTTAGGTTGAAGTTTAGGGTTAGGGTTAGGGTTAGAGTTAGGGTGAGGGTGAGTGTGAGGTTTAGGGTTAGGTTTAGGGTTAGGTTAGGGTTAGGCTGAGGGTGAGGGTGAGGGTGAGGTTTAGGGTTAGGATGAGGGTTAGATTTTGGGTTAGGGTTAGGGTTGGGTTGAGGGTTAGGTTTAGGGTTAGGAAGTGGGTTTGGCTGAGGGTTATGTTTATGGTTAGGGTGAGGTTTAGGGTTAGTGTGAGGGTTAGGATGAAGGTTAGGCTGAGTGTTAGTGTTAGGGTTGGGGTGAGGGTAAGGGTTAGGGTGAGAGTGAAGTTTAGTTTTAGGATTAGGTTTATGATTAGGGTGAGGGTAAGGGATAGGGTTAGGATTAGGGTGAGGGTTAGGGTAAAGGTTAGGGTTAGGGTTAGCATTCGGGTGATGGTGAGTTTTAAGGTGAGGGTTAGGGTTAGGATGATGACTAGGATTAGGTTTAGGGTGAGGTTTATGATTAGGGTTATACTTAGAGTGAGGGTGAGGTTTAGTGTGAGGGTGAGGTTGAAGGTGTAGTTGAGGGTTAGGGTTAGGGTGAGGGTTAATGTGACGGTGACGGTGAGGGTTAGGGTGAAGTTGAGGGTTTGGGATAGGGTTAGTGTGTGGGTTAGGATTAGGGTTAGTATTAGGGTGAGGGGTAGGGTGAGGGGTAGGGTTCGGGTTAGGTTGAGGGATAGCGTTAATGTGAGGATTACGGTTAGGGTTAGGGTTAGTGTGAGGATAAGGATAATATTGAGGTTTAGGGTGAGAGTGAGTTTTAGGGTTAGCGTTAGGTTTAAGGTGAGGGTTATTGTGAAGGTTAAGGTGAGGGTTAGGTTTAGTATGAGGGTGAGGGTTAGAGTTAGGTTTAGATTGAGGGTTAGTGTTAGGGTGAGGTTTAGGTTCCGGTTAGGGTGAGGGTGAGGGTTCGGGTTCGGGTGAGTTTTAGGGTGTGGGTGACGGTTAAGGTTAGGGTGAGGGTTAGGGTTACGGTGAGGATTAGGGTTAGGGTTAGGGTTAGGGTTATAGTGAGGGTAAAGGTTAGGATGAGGTTTAGGGTGAGGGTGAGTTTTAGGGATAGCGTTAGTGTTAGGGTGAGGGTTAGGGTGAGGGTTAGGATCCAGGTTAGGTTAGGTGAGGGTGAGGGTTATCGTTAGGTTTAGGGTTAGGTTTAGGGTGAGGGTAAGGTTTAGAGTGAGAGTTTGGGAGAGGGTGAGAATTAGGTTGAGGGTGAGGTTTAGGGTTAGCGAGAGAGTTAGGTTTAGGTTTAGGTTTAGGGTAGTGTGAGCGTTCAGGTTAGGTTGAGGGTTAGGGTTAGGTTTAGGGTTAGTATAAAGGATAGGGTGATGGTTAGGGTTACGGTTAGTGTGATTGTTAGGTTTATGGTTAGGATTTGGGTTAGGTTGAGGGTAAATGTTAGGGTGAGGGTTAGGGTGATGCTGAGGGTTAGGGTTAGGGTGAGGTTAGGTTCAGGGTTAGGATTAGGGTTACAGTTAGGGTAAGGCTGAGGGGGAAGGGGAGGTTGAGGGTGAAGGTTAGGGTTAAAGTTAGGGATAGGGTGAGGATTTGGGTTACAGTTAGATTTAGGTTTAGGGTTAGGCTGAGGGGTAGGGTTAGGGTTAGGGTTGAGTGTTAGGTTTATTGTGAGGTTTAGGGTTAGGGTTAGGGTGAGGGTTAGGTTTAGTGTGTTGGTTAGGGATAGGGTTAGGGTGAGGGTAAGGGTTAGGGAGAGGGTGAGGTTTAGGGTTAGCATTAGGTAAAAGGTTAGGATTAGGATGAGGTTTAGGGTTGTGGAGAGGGTGAGGGTGAGGTTTAGGGTTAGGATGAGGTTTAGGGTTAGTGTGAGGGTGAGGTTTAGGTTTAGGGTGAGGGTTAGGGTTAGGGTGAGGGTTAGGGTGAGGGTTAGGCTTAGGGTGAGAGTCAGGGTGAAGGTTAGGTTTATGTTGAGGCTTAGGGTTAGGGTGAGGTTTAGGGTTAGGGTTAGGCGAGAGGTATGGTTAGGGTGATATTTATTGTGAGGGTGAGTGTTCGTGTGAGGGTGGGTGTTCGTGTGAGGGTGAGGGTTCTGGTGAGGGTGAGGATTAGGGTGTGGTGAGGGTTAGGTTTAGGATGAGAGTCAGGGTGAGGTGTAGGGATAGGGTTAGGGTTAGGGTTAGTGTGAAGATTAAGGTTAGGGTTAGGGTTAGGGTTAGTGTGAGGATAAGAGTTAGGGTGTGGTTTAGTGTGAGGGTGAGCGTTAGGGTTAGCTTAAGGGTTAGGGTGAGGTTTAGGATGAGATTTAGTGTTAGGGTGAATGTTATGTTTAGGGTTAGTGTGAGGGTTAGGGTTAGGGTGATGTTTAGGGTGAGGTTGAGGATTAATGTGAGGGTGAGGGTGAGGGTGGGGGTGCTTGTGAGGCTGAGGGTGAGGGTGAGAGTTAGGGTTAGGTTTAGGGTGAGTGTGAGGGATAGTGTTAGGATTAGGGTTAGAGTTAGGCTGAGGGTGAGGATGAAATTGAGGGTGAGGTTTAGGGTTAGAGTTAGGGTGAGGTATCAGGTTAATGTGAGGGTTAGGGTGAGGCTGAGTGTGAGTTTGAGGGTTAGGATTATGGTTAGGGTGAGGGTGAGGGTTTGGTTTAGGTTTAAGGTGAGGGTTAGGGTTAGTGTGAGGGTTAGGGGGAGGGGGAGGGTTAGTGTGATGGTGAGGGTCAGGATGAGGGTGAGTGTTAGAATGAGGGTGAGGGTAAGGGTTAGGATTAGGTTAGGGTGAGTTTTAGTGTTAGGGTTAGGGTTATTGTTAGGGTTGGGAATAGGGTTAGGTGAGGGTAAGGGTGAGTGTTAGTGTTTTGGTTAGGGTTAGGGTTAGGGTGAGGGTGTGGTTGAGGGTTAGGGTTAGGATTAGGGTTAGGGTTAGGGTAAGGCTGAGGGTGAAGGGGCTGTTGAGGGTGAGGTTTACAGTTAGGGTTAGGGTTAGCATGAATGTTACTGTTAGGTTAAGGGTTAGTGTAAGTGTTAGGCTGAGGGTGAGGGTTATGGTTGGTGTGAGTGTTAGGTTTAGGCTTAGGGTTTGGGTTAGGTTGAGGGTAAAGATTAGGGTGAAAGTTAGGGAGAGGGTGAGGTTTAGTGTTATGTTGAGGGTTCGGGTGAGGGTTAGGGTTAGGGTTATGGTTAAGGTTGGCGTGAGGGTTAGGGTGAAGGTTAGGTTTAGGTTTAGGGTGAGGGTGAGGCTTAGGTTTATGATGAGGGTTAGGGTGAGTGTTCGGGTTTGGGTTAGGGTTAGGGTGAGGGTGAGTGTGAGGTTTAGGGTTAGGGTTTTTGTTAGGCTGAGGTGAGGGTGAGGTGAGTGTTAGGGTTGGGGTTAGGTTGAGGGTTAGTGTTAGTGTGATTGTTAGTGTGAGGGTGACTATAACGTTTAGGGTGATGATTAGGGTGAAGTGAGGGTTCGGTTTAGGGATATGGTTAGGGTGAAGTTTTGTGTTAGGGTGAGGGTTAGGTTGCATGTGAGGGTTAGGGTTAGGATGAGGGTTATGGTTGGTGAGAGGTTTAGGGTGAGGGTGAAGGTTAGGGTTAGCATTAGGGTTAGGATGAGGGTTAGGGTTAGGTTAGGGTGAGGGTGAGGGTGAGGGTGAGAGTGAGGGTTAGGGTTGGTGTTAGTTTTAGTGTTAGGGTTAGGGTGAGGGTTAGGGTGAGGTTGAGTGTTAGGGTTAGCATTAGGGTTAGGGTTAGGATGAGGGTTAGGTTTAGGTTAGGGTGAGGGTTAGGGTTGGTGTTAGTTTTAGTGTTAGGGTTAGGGTGAGGGTTAGGGTGAGGTTGAGTGTTAGGGTTAGCATTAGGGTTAGGGTGAGGGTGAGGGTTAGGGTTAGCATTAGGGTTAGGGTGAGCGATAGGGATAGGTTTAAGGTTAGGGTTAGGGTGAGGGTGAGTTTTAGGGTGAGGCTGAGTGTGAGGTTGAGGGTTAGGATTATGGTTCAGGTGAGGGTGAGGGTGTAGGTGAGGGTTAGGGTTAGGATTAGTGTTAGCGTTAGGGTTAAGCTGAGGGTGAGCTTGCGGGTGAGGGTGAGGGTTTGGTTTAGGTTTAAGGTGAGGGTTAGGGTTAGTGTGAGGGTTAGGCTGAGGGGGAGGGTTAATGTTACGGTTAGGGTGAGTGTTAGTGTGAGGGTTAGGGTTAGGGTTAGGGTTAGGTTGTGGATAAGTGTTAGAGTGATGGTTAGGATGAGGGTTAGGGTTAGTTTGAGGGTTAGAGTTAGGTTTAGGGTTAGGGTGAGGGTTAGGGTTAGTGTGAGCGTTAGAGTTAGGGTTAGGGCTAGGATGAGGGTAAGGCTTAGGGTTAGGTTTAGGGTGAAGTTGAGGGTTAGTGTGAGGGTTATTGTTAGGTTTAGGGTAAGGTTTATGGTGAGGTCTAATGTGAGGTTGAGGGTTAGGGTGAAGGTGAGGGTGAGGGTGAGCTTTTCGGTTAGGTAAGTGTTAAGATTAGGGTTAGGGTGAGGATGAGGGTGAAGGTCAGGGATAGGATGAAGTTTAGGGTTAGAGTGATGGTTAGGGTTAGTGTGAGGTTTAGGGTTAGGGTTAGGGTTAGGGTGAGTTTTAGGGTTCGGGTTTGCATTAGGGTTAGGGTGAGGGTTAGGGTGTTTTTGAGGGTTAGGGTTAGGGTTAGGATTAGTGTTAGGGTGAGGGTGAGGGTTAGGGTTAGGGTTAGGATGAGGGTTAGGATAAGGGGTAGGGTTAGGATTAGGGTGAATGTTAGGATTAGGGTGATGGTTAGGGTAATGGTAAGGGATAGGGTTAGGGTGAGGTTAAGGATTAGAGTGAGGGTTAGGGTTAGTGTTAGGTTTAGGGTGATGGTGAGGGTTAATGGTGAGGGTGAGGGTTAGGGATAGGGTAATGATTAGTGTTAGGGTTAGTTTGAGGATTAGGCTGAGGGTGATGGTGAGGGTGAGGGTGGGGTTGAGGTTAAGGGTGAAGGTTAGGGTTAAGGTTAGTTTTAGGGTGAGGGTAGGGTGAGGATGAGGGTTAGGGTGAGGTTTGGGGTAGGGTTAGGGTGAGGGTGAGGGTTCGGTTAGTGTGAGTTTTAGGGTGTGGGTGACAGTTCGGGTTAGGATGAGGGTTAAGGTGATGTTGAGGGTTAGGGTGAGGGTGAGGGTTACGGTTACGGTGAGGATTAGTGTTCGGGTTGGTTTTAGGGTTATTGTGAGGTAAGGGTTAGTATGAGGTTTAGGGTGAGGCTGAGGTTTAGGGATAGCGTTAGAGTTAGGGTGTGGGTTAGGGTGAGGGTTAGATTAGGGTGAAGGTGAGGGTTAGAGTTAGGGTTAGTGTTTTGGTTAGGTGAGGGTTAGGTGAGCTTTAGGGTGAGGGTTAGGTTTAGGTTTAGGTTTAGGGTGAGGGTTAGGGTGAGGTTTAGTGTTAGTGTTAGGATGAGGGTTAGGCTGAGGGTTAAGGTTAGGATTAGTGTGAGGGTAAGGGTTAGGGTGAGGGTGAGGGTTAGGTTTAGGTTTAGGGTTAGGCTAAGGATGAGGGTGGGGAATTGGGTTATGTTTAGGGTGAGGGTTTTGGTTACGGTTAGGTTTAGAGTTAGGGTAAGGTTGAGGGGTTGTGTTTGGATTAGTGTTAGGGTTAGGGTTAGGCTCAGGGTGAGGTTCAGGGTGAGGGCGAGGGTTAGGGTTAAGGTGAGGGTTAGGGTTAGGGTTAGAGTTAAGGTTAGGGTGAAGGTTAGGGTTAGGTTTAGGTTTAGGATGAGGGTTTGTCTGAGGGTGAGAGTTAAGGTTCGTGTGATGGTAAGGGTTAGGGTGAGGTTTAGGGTGAGGGTGAGGGTTAGGGTGAGGGTGCAGTTGAGTGTTAGTGTTAGGGTGAGGGTTAGGGTGAAGGTTAGGGTTAAGGTTAGAGTGAGGGTTAGGGTGAGGGGAAGCGTTAGGGTGAGGGTTAGTGTGTGGGTGAGTGATAGGGTTAAGGTGAGTGTAAGGGTTAGGGCGAGGTTTAGTGTGAGGTTGAGGATTAATGTTAGCATTTGGGTTACGGTGAGGGCGAGGTTTCGGGTGAGTGTTAGGGTTATGGTTAGGGATACCTTGAGGATTAGGGTTAGGGTTAGGTTTAGGGTGAGGGTTAAGCTGAGGGTTAGGGTTAGGCTTAGGTTGAGGGTTAGGGTGAGGTTTAGGGTTAGGGTTAAAGTTATGGTGAGGCTGAGGTTGAGGGTGAGTGTAAGGGTTAGGATGAGGGTTAGGGTGAGTTTGAGGTTTAGTGTTAGCATTAGGGTTAGGTTTAGGGTTAGGGTGAGGGTTAGGGTTATGATTAGGGTTAGGGTGAGGGTGAGGGATTGTGTTAGCATTAGGGTTAGGGTTATGGTTAGGGTTAGAGTGGGGTTCAGGGTGAGGGTTAGGGTTAGGGTTAGGATTAGGTTTAGGGTTAAACTGGGGGGGTGAGGTTGAGGGTGAGGATTAGGTTTAGGGTTATTTTTAGTGTGAGGGCTAGGGTGAGGGTGAGGTTTAGTGTGAGGGTTAGGTTGAGGGTTTGGGTTAGGAAAAGCTTAGGGTTAGGGTTAGTGTGAGAGTGAGGATTAGGGTGAGCTTTTAGGTGAGCATTAGTGTTAGGGTGAGGATTACGGTTAGGTTTAGTGTGAGGGTTAGGATTAGGGTAACGTTTAGGGTGAGGGTATGGGTTAGGGTGAGGGTGAGGGTGAGGGTGAGGGTGAGGGTGATATTGAGGGTAGTGCGAAGGGGAGGGTTAGGGATAGGGCTAGGCTGAGGGTTAGGGTTAGGGTTAGGGTGAGGTTTAAGGTAGGGTTAGGGTGAGGGTCGGGTTCTGGAGAGGGTGAGTTTTAGGGTGAGAGTGATGGTTAGGGTTAGGGTGAGGGTTAAGGTGATGGTGAGGATTAGAGTGAGGTTCAGGGTTAGGGTTTCGGTGAGGATTAGGGTAAGGGTTAGGGTGCGGCTGTAGTATAGGTTTAGGTGAGGGTTAGGGTGAGCGTTAGGGTGAGGGTTAGGTTTAGGTTTAGGGATAGTGTGAGGGTTAGGGTGAGGTTTAGTGTTAGTGTTCAGGTTAGGTTTAGGGTGAGGGTTAGGGTTAGGGTAAGGGTTAGAGTGAGGATTAGGGTGAGGGTGAGTGTTATGAATAGTATTAGGGTTAAGGTTAGGTTTAGGGTGAGGGTTAGGGTTAGGGTTATGGTGAGGGTGAGTGTTAGGGTTAGCATTCGGGTTAGGGTTAGATTTAGGGTGAGGGTTAGGGTTAGGGTTAGGTTTAGGGTGAGGGCTAGGTTTAGGCTTAGGGTAAGGTTTACGTTTAGGGTGAGAGTGAGGGTGAGGGTTAGGTGTAGGATTAGGCTTAGGTGTAGGTTTAGGCTTATGGTGAGGATGAGGGTGAGTGTCAGAGTTAGGTTTAGTTTGAGGGTTAGGGTTATGGTTAGGGTTAGGGTAAGGTTGAGGGTGAGGGTTAGGGTGAGGGTGAAGCTGAGGTTGAGGGTAAGTGTGAGGGTTAGGGTTTGTGTGAGGGTTAGGGTTAGGGTTAAATTTAGGGTGAGGGTTAGGTTTAGGGTTAACATTAGGGTGAGTGCTAGGGGGAGGGTATGGTTTAGGTTTAGGTTAAGGGTTAGGGTGAGCTTTAGGGTGAGGGTTAGGTTTAGGTTTAGGGATAGGGTGAGGCTTAGGGTGAGGTTTAGTGTTCGTGTTAGGGTTAGGGTTAGCGTGAGGGTTAGGGTTAGGGTAAGGGTTAGAGTGAGGTATAAGGTGAGGGTTAGGGTTATGGATAGTATTAGAGTTAAGGTTACGTTTAGGGTGAGAGTTAGTGTTAGGGTTACTGTGAGGGTGAGTGTTAGGGTTAGCATTAGGGTTAGGGTGTGGGTGAGGGTTAGGGTTAGGGTTAGGGTGAGGTTGAGGGTTAGGGTTAGGGTTAGGGTGAGGTTTAGGGTTAAGATTTGGGTTCGAGTTAGGGTTAGGGTGAGGGTGAGGGTGAGGTTTAGTGTTAGAGTTAGGCATAGGGTGAGGGTTAGTTTGAGGTTTAGGGTTAGGGTTAATGTTAGGGTTAGGGTGAGGGTTAGAGTCAGGGTTAGGGTTAGAGTCAGGGTTAGGGTTAGGGTGAGGGTGAGGGTGTGTCTGTGGGTTAGGGTTAGGTTAAGGTTAGGCTTAGATTTACACTAAGGGTGAGGTTGAGGGTGAGGGTTATGTTTAGGATGAGGGTTAGGCTTAGGGTTAGGTTGAGGGTTAGGATGAGGGTTAGGTTTAGGATTATGGTTAGGGTCAGCGCTGGGGTGACGTTTCGTGTGAGGGATAGGGTTAGGGATAGTGCTAGGTTTAGGATTAGGGTTAGGTTCAGGGTGAGTCTGAGGGTTAGGTTTAGGGTTAGGATTAGGCTTAGGCTTAGGGTTAGGGTTAGGGTTTGGTTTAGGTTAAGGGTGAGGTTGAGGATTAGGGTTAGTGTTAGTGTTAGGGTGAGGGTTAGGGTTAGGGTTAGAGTGACGGTTAGGGTTAGTATTAGGGTTAGGTTTAGGCTTAGGCTTAGGGTTAGGCTTATGGTGAGGGTGGGGATGAGGTTAAGGTTTAGAATGATTTATAGGGTTATGGTTACATTGAGTGTTAAGGTGAAGGTTTGGGTTAGGATTAGGGTTATGGTGACTGCTAAGGTGAGGGTGAGGTTTAGGGTGAGGGTTAGGTTTAGGATTAGGGTTATGCTGAGTCTGAGGGTGAGGGTGAGGGTTAGGTTTAGAGTGATGGTTAGGGTTACCTTTAGGGTGAGGACTAGGATTAAGGTTAGGGTTAGGGTGAGGGATTGGGTGAGTGTTAAGCTTAGGGTTAGGGTGAGGGTTAGGGTGAGTGTTAGGGTTAGGGTTAGGGTGAGGTTGAGGTTTAGATTGAGGGTTAGGGTTATGTTGAGGGTTATGTTTAGGGTAAGGGTTATGTTTAGGTTTAGGGTTATTGTTAGCATTAGGGTTAGGGTTACGGTTAAGGTGAGGGTGAGGGTGAGGGTCAGGGTGAGGGTTAGGGTGAGGTTTAAGTTTAGGGTTAGGGTTAGAGTTAGGGTTATGGTGAGGGTGAGGTTTAGGGTTAGAGTTAGGGTTAGTGTTAGGGTTAGGGTTACGGTGAGGGTTAGGGTGAGGGTTAGAGTTCAGGTTAGGCTTAGGCTTAGGCTGAGCATGAGGGTGAGGGTTAGGGTTAGGTTTAGGGTTACGTTTAGGTTGAGGGTTAGGATGAGGTTTAGGGTTAGGGTTAGGGTTAGTGTTAGGGTTGGGTTTAGGGTTAGGGTTAGGTTTAGGATTAGGGTTAGGGATAGGGTGAGGGTTAGGGTTAGGGTTTGGGTTAGGGTGAGGGTGAGGGTGAGGATTATGGTTAGGGTTAGTGTTAGGGTTAGGGTTAGGGTTAGGGTTACAGTGAGGGTTAGGGTTAGGTTTAGGGTTATTTTTAGTGTTATGTTTAGGGTTAAGTTTGGGGTGAGGGTGAGGCTCAGGGTGAGGGTTATGGTTAGTGTTAGGGTTAGGGTTAGGTTTAGCATTATTGTTGGGTTAGGATTAGAGTTACGGTCAGGGTGAGAGTGAGGGTGAGGTTTAGGGTTAGGGTGAGGTTCAGCGTGAGGTTTAGGGTTAGGGTTAGGTTTAGGGTGCTGGTGAGGTTTAGGTTTAGAGTTAGGGATAGGGGGAGGGTTAGGGAAAGAGTTAGATTTAGGTTTAGTGTTAGCATTAGGGTGAGGGTGAGGGTTAGGTTGAGGTTTAGGGATAGGGTTAGGGTTAGGATTAAGGTTAGCGTGAGATTGAGGGTGAGGGTTAGGGTTAGGGTTAGGCTTAGGGTTACGGTTAGGCTGAGGGTGAGTGTGGGGGTGAGGATTAGGGTTAGGTTGATGGATAGGTTTAGGGTTAGTGTTATTGTTAGGGTATGGGTTAGAGTTACGGTGAGGGTGAGGTTGCAGGTGCGGGTTAGGGTTAATGTTAGGGTGAGGTTTAGGGTTAGGGTTAGAGATAGGGTTAGGCTGAGTGTGAGGGTGGGGGTGAGGATTAGGGTTAGGGTTAGCTTCTGGGTTAGAGTTATTGTTAGTGTTATGGTTAGGGTTAATTTTGCAGTGAGGGTGAGTTTGAGGTTGAGGTTTATGGTTAGGGTTAGGTTTAGGGTTAGGGTTAGGGTTACTGTTATTGATAGGGTTAGGGTTATAGTCATGTTGAGGGTGAGGGTGAGGTTTAGGGTTAGGGTTAGGTTGAGGGTGAGGTTTAGGGTTAGAGTGAGTGGTAGTGGGACAGTTAGTGTGAGGGTTAGGTTTAGAGTTAGTGTTAGTCTTAGGGTGAGGGTGAGTGTTAGGTTGAGGTTTAGGGATAGTGTTCGGGTTAGGATTAGGGTTAGGTGGAGTGTGAGTGTGAGGGTTAGGGATAGGATTAGGCTTAGTCTTTGGGTTAGGCTGAGGGTGAGGGTGGGGGTGAGGGTTAGTGTTATGGTGAGGGTGAGGATTAGTGTTAGGGTGAGGGTTAGGATGAAGGTAGTGTTAGGGTTAGGATTTGGTTTAGGGTGAGGGTGAGGGTGAGGATTAGGGGTAGGGTTATGGTTAGGGTTAGGGTTACAGTAGGGTTAGGTTTAGGTTTAGGGGTATGGTTAGGCTTAGGTTAGGCTGATGGTGAGTGTGGGGATGAGGATTAGGTTTAGAGTGATGGTTAAGGTTATGGTTATGTTGAGGGTTAGGGTGAGGGTTAGGGTTAGGATTAGGGTTATGGTGAGGGCTAAGGTGTGGGTGAGGGTTAGGGTTAGGGGTAGGCTTAGGATTAGGGTTAGGCTGAGACTGAGGTTGAGATTAAGTGTTAGGGTTAGGGTGATTGTTAGGGTTACGGTTAGGGTGAGGGTTAGGATGAGAGTTAGGGTTAGGGAGTGGGTTAGGGTGAGGGTGACGGTAAGGGTAAAGATGAGGGTTAGGATTAGGGTGAGGGTTAAGGTGAGGATGAGGGTTAGGGTTAGGCTGAGGGTTAGGGTTAGGGTGAGGGTGAGGTTTAGGTTTAGTGTTAGGGTTAGAGTTAAGGTTAGGGTGATAGTGAGGTTGAGGGTTAGGGTTAGGGTTAGAGTTAGGGTTAGGGTGATGGTGAGGTTTAGGGTAAGGTTTAGGGTGAGGTTAAGGGTGAGGGTTAGAGTTCAGGTTAGGCTTAGGCTTAGGCTTAGGCTTAGGCCGAGCATGATAGTGAGGGTTAGGTTTAGGGTTAGGGTGAGGGTTAGCGTTAGGTTTAGAGTGAGTGTTAGGATGAGGTTTATGGTTAGGCTTAGGGTTAGGTTTAGGATTAGGGTTAGGTTTGGGTTTAGGGTTAGGGTTAGGTTTTGGGTGAGGGTTAGGGTTAGGGTTAGGGTTAGGGTTAGGGTTAGGGTTATTGTTAGTGTTATGGTTAGTTTTAAGTTTGCATTGAGGGTGATGCTCAGGGTGAGGTTTATGTTTAGTGTTAGTCTTAGGGTTAGGTTTAGTGTTAGGGTTAGGGTTGGGTTTAGGGTTACGCTTAGTGTTAGGTGGAGGGTGAGGGTTAGGGTGAGGGTTAGGGTTAGGGGTAGGGTTAGGATGAGTGTTAGGGTTCGGGTTACGGTGAAGGTGTGGGTTAGTTTTGAGCTGAGGGTTAGGGTGAGGACTAAAGTGAGGGTGAGGGTTAGGGTTAGGGTGAGGGTTAGGTTGGGCTTTAGGTTTAGGTTTAGGGTTAGGGTTAGGGTTAGGGTTAGGATTAGGGTTAGGCTGAGGGTGAGTGTGAGGGTTAGTTTAAGGGTTAGGCTTAGGCTTAGGGTTAAGCTGATGGTGAGGGTGGGGATGAGGATTAGGTTTAGAGTGATGGTTCTGATTATGGTTATGTTGAGGGTTAGGATGAGGGTTAGGGTTAGGATTAGTGTTAGGGTGAGGGCTAGGGTGAGTGTGAGGTTTAGGGTTAGTTTTAGGCTTAGGCTTATTGTTAGGCTGAGGCTGAATGTCAGGGTGAGGGTTAGGGTTAGGGTGATGTTTAGGGTTACAGTTAGGGTGAGGGTTAGGATGAGGGTTAGGTTTAAGCTGAGGGTTAGGATGAGGGTGACAGTAATAGTAAAGATGAGGGTTAGGGTGAGGATGAGGGTTATTGTTAGCGCGAGGGTTAGGGTTAGGGTGAGGGTGAGGGTTAGATTGAGGATTAGTGTTAGCATTAGTGTGAGGTTTAGGTTGAGGATGAGTGTTAGGTTTAGGTGGGGCTAGGGTGAAGTTGAGGGTTAGGGTTAGGATTAGGGTGAGGTTTAGGTTTAGCGTGATGGTTAGCATTAGTGTGAGCGTTAGTGTTAGGTTCAGTGTTAGTGTTAGGGTGAGGGTAAGTGTTAGGGTAAAGTTTAGGTTTAGGGTGAGGTTTAGGATTAGGGTTAGTGTTAGGGTTAGGGTGAGGGTGAGGTTTAGGGTTAGAGTTAGGGTTACGGTGTGGTTTCGGGTTAGGCTTAGGGTTAAGTTTATTGTTAGCGTTAAGGTTAGGGTGAGGTTTAGTGTAGGGGTGAGGGTTAGTGTTAGGTTTAGGATAAGGGTTAGGGTTAAGGTGAGGGTGAGTATGAGGGTTACAGTTAGGGTTAGGGTTAGGATTAGAGTTAGGGTGAGCGTGAGTGTGAGGGTTATGGTTAGGGTGAGTGTTGGGGTTAGGTTTAGAGTGAGGGTTAAGGTGAGGGTTAGGCTTAGGCTTAGGGTTTGGGTATGGGCTAGGCTGATGGTGAGGGTTAGGGTTAGGGTTAGAGTGAGGGGTAGGGTGAGGGTTAGGGTTAGTGTTAGTGTTAATGTTGGGGTTAGGGTAAGGCTTAATGTTAGGCGGAGGTTGAGGCTGAGTGTGAGGGTTAGGGTTAGGGTGAGTGTGAGGTTTGGGGTTAGATTTAGCATTAGGGTGAGGGTTAGTCTGAGGGTTAGGGTTAGGGTTAGTATTAAGGTTAGGGATAAGGTGAGGGTGAGTGTGAGGGTTAGGGTTAATCTTAGGCTTAGGCTAAGGCTTAGGCTGAGTGTAACGGTGAGGGTGGGGGTTAAGGTTAGGGTTTTAGGGTTAGGGTGAGTGTTAGGATAAGGGTTAGGGTTAGCATTAGTGTGAGGGTGAGGGTTAGAGTTAGGGTGAGGGTTATGGTTAGCGTTAGGGTGAGGTTTATGGTTAGGATTTGGGTTAGGGTTACAGTGAGGGTGAGGGTTAGGGTGAGGGTGAGGGTTAGGATTAGGGTTAGGGTGAGGGTTTGGGTTAGCGTTAGAGTTACGGTGAGGGTCAAGGTTTGGGATAGGGTTAGGGTTAGTGTTACAGTTAGGGTTAGGGTTAGAGTAACAGTGAGGGTGAGGGTGAGGGTGAGGGTTAGGATCAGGGTTAAGGTGAGGTTTAGGATTAGGGTTATGGTTAGGGTGAGGGTGAGGTTTAGGGTTAGAGTTAGGTTTAGGGGGAGGGTTTGGCAGATGGTTAGGGTTAGGGTTAGAGTTAGAATTAGGGTGAGGTTTAGGTTTAGGTTTAATATTAGAGTTAGGGTTAGGTTTAGGATTAGGTTTGCAGTAAGGGTGAATGTGAGGGTTAGGGTTAGGGTTTGGCTTAGGCTTAGGGTTAGGCTTAGGGTGTGGGTGGGGATGAGGATTAGGTTTAGAATGATGGTTAGGTTTAGGGTTAGGTTGAGGGCTAGGTTGAGGGTGAGGGTTAGGGTTAGGGTGAGGTTTAGGGTTAGGGTGATGGTTAGGGTTAGTGTGAGTGTGGGTGTTAGGGTGAGGGTTAGGTTTAGGGTGAAGGTTATGGTTAGGATGAGGGTTATTGTTAGGGTTAGGGTTAGGGTTAGGGTTATGGTGAGGGTGAGGGTGAGGGTTAGGTTTAGGCTTAGGTTTAGGTTTTGGGTTAGGGTTATAGTTAGGGTTATGGTGAGTGTGAGGTTTAGGGTTAGAGTTAGGGTTAGTGTTAATATTAGGGTTAGGGTGAGGGTTAGGGTTAGGGTTAGGCTTATGCTTAGGCTTAGGCTTAGGCCGAACATGAGGTTGAGTGCTAGGGTTAGGGTTAGGGTGGGGTTTAGGGTTAGGGTTAGGGTTAGGGTGAGGGTCAGGTTCAGGGTTAGATATAGGGTTAGGGGGAGGGTTAGGGTGAAGGTTTGTTTTTGGGTTAGAGTTTGTGTTAGGGTGAGGGTAAGTTTTAGGTTGAGGATTTGGTTTTGGGTGAGGTTTATGGTTAGGGTGAGGGTTAGGAATAGGGTTAGGGTTATTGTTAGGGTTAGGTTTAGGGTTAAGGGTAGGGTGAGGGTGAGGGTAAGGATGCGGTTTAGGATTAGTGTTAGGGTGAGGTTTAAGGTTTGGGTTAGGTTTAGAGTTAGGGTTAGGCTGAAGGTGAGATTTAGGGTTAGAGTAGGGTTAGGATGAGGGTTAGGTTGAGGGTTAGGTTAGGGTTAGTGATAGCGTTAGGGTTAGGGTGAGAGTTAGGGGGATGGTTAGAGTTAGGGTTAAGGTTAGCGTTAGGATTAGGATTAGGATGAGGGTGAGTGTGTGTATTAGGGTTAGATTTAGCGTTCGGTTTAGGGTTAGGCTGAGGGTGAGGTTGAAGTTGAGGGTTAGGGTTAAGGTTAATGTTAGGTTTAGGGTTAGTGTGAGGGTTAGGGTTAGTGTTAGGCTTAGGCTTAGGGTAATGCTGAGGGTGAGAGTGAGGGTGAGTGTTAGGGTTAATGTGAGGGTTAGTGTTAGGGTTAGGGTGAAGTTTAGTGTTAGGGTTAGGGTTATAGTTAGGGTTAGGGTGAGGGTGATGTTTATGGCTAGAGTTAGGGTTAGGGTGAGGGTTAGGGATAGGGTGAGGGTTAGATTGAGGATTAGTGTTAGGATTAGGGTGAGGTTTAGGGTGAGGATGAGGCTTAGGGTTTAAGGTGAGGGCTTGGGTGAGGGTGAGGGTTAGTGTTAGGGTTAGGGTGAGTTTTAGGGTTAGGGTGATGGTTAGGGTTAGTTTGAGAGTTAGTGTGAGTGTTAGGATTAGTGTTAGGGTGAGGGTTATTGTTAGGGTGAGGGTTACTGTTAGGGTTAGGGGTACTGTTAGGTTTAGGGTTAGGGTTACGGTTCAGGTTAGGTTGAGGATGAGGGTTAGGATGAGGTTTAGGGTTAGGGTTAGATTTAGTGTCAGCGTGAGAGTGAGGTTTAGGGTTAGAGTTCGGGTTAGTGGTAGGTTTAGGATTCTGGTGAGGTTTAGGGTTAGGGTTAGGCTTAGGTTTAGGCTTAGGCCGAGCATGAGGGTGAGCGTTAGGGTTAGGGTTAGAGTGAGAGTTAAGATGAGGTTTAGGGTTAGGATTAGGGTTAGGGTGAGGGCTAGGTTGAGGGTTACAGTGAGGGTTAGGTTTAGGGATAAGGTTAGGTTTAGGATTAGGTTTAGGGTAGAGTTTGTTTGAAGCTTAGGATTAGAGTTAGGGTTAGGCTTAGGGTTAGGGTGAGGGTTCAGATTAGGGTTTGCATTAGGGTGAGGGTTAAGCTGAGGATTAGGGTTAGGTTTAGTGTCAGGGTTAGGTTTAGTGTTAAGGTTAGGTATAGGGTTAGGGTTAGGGTTAGGTTTATGGTCAGGGTTAGGGTTAGGGTTAGGCTTAGGGTTAGGCTGAGGATGAGGCTGAGGGTGAGGTTTATGGTTACCCTTAGGGTTACGGTTACGGTTAGGGTTAGTGTTACTGTTAGGGTTAGTGTTATTGTTAGGATTAGGTTTCGAGGTACGGTGAGGTGGAGGGTGAGGTTTAGGGTTAGAGTGAGGTTTAGGGTGAGGTTTAGGGTTAGGGTGAGGGTGAGGTTTAGGGTTAGAGTTAGTGTTAGAGGGAGGGTTAGGGTGAGGTTTAGGGATAGCATTAGTGTTAGGGTTAGGGTGATGGTGAGGTTTAGGTTGAGGTTTAGGGATAGGATTAAGTTTAGGATTAGGGTTAGGGTGAGGTTGAGTGTGAGGGTTAGGGTGAGGGTTAAGTTTAGGCTTAGGGTTAGGCTGAGGGTGAGGGTTGGGGTGAGGATTAGGGTTAGGTTGATGGTTAAGGTTAGTGTTAATGCTATTGTTAGGGTTAGGGTTAGAGTTACAGTGAGCATGAGGGTTCGGGTGAGGGTTAGGGTTAGGGTTAGGGTGGGGTTTAGGGTTAGGGTTTGAGTGAGGGTGAGGGTGAGGTTTATGGTTAGATATAGTGTTAGGGTGAGGGTGAGGGTGAGCTTTAGTGATAGGGTTAGTGTTAGGTTTAGGGTGAGGGTGAGGGTTACATTGAAGTTTAGGATTAGGCTTAGGGTTAGAGTTAGTGTGAGGGTTAGTTTTAGGGTTAGGTTTAGTGTTAGTGTGAGTGTAAGTGTTAGGGTGAGGTTTTGGGTTAGGGTGATGTTTATGGTTAGGGTGAGGGTTAGGATTTGTGTTAGCGTTATTGTTAGGGTTAGGTTTAGGGTTTGGGTTAGGGTTAGAATGAGGTTTCGGGTGAGGGTGAAGTTTAGGGTTAGAGTTAGCGTTAGGGTGAGGGTCAGGGGTAGGGTTAGTGTTAGGGTTCGGGTTAGTATTAGGGTGAGAGTTAGGGGGAGGGTTAGGGTAAGGGTTAGGTTTAGGGTTATGATTCAGGTAAGGGTGAAGGTGAGTGCGAAGTTTAGGGTTAGGCTTAGTGATAGGTTTATTGTTAGTGTTAGGGTTAGAGTGAAGTTGAGGGTAAGGGTGAGGGTGAGGATTAGGTTTAGGGTTAGGGTGAGGTTTAGGGTTAGGTTTAGGGTTAGGGTGAGGGTTAGGGTTAGGGTTAGGGTGAGGGTTAGGATGAGGATTAGGGTTACAATTAAGGTTAGGTTGAGAGCTATGGTGAGGGTGAGGATTAGGGTTAGTGTTAGGGTAAGGTTTAAGGTTAGGGTTAGGTTTAGGGTGAGAGTTAGTATGAGGGTTAGAGTTACTGTGAGGGTGAGGGTTAGGGTGAGGATTAGGGTCAGGGTGAGGGTGAGTGTTTGCATTATGGTTAGGGTTAGGGTTAGGTTTAGGGTAAGGATTAGTGTTATTTTCAGTGTTAGGGTTAGAGTTATGGTGAGGGTGAGGGTGAGGTTGAGGCTTAGGTTTAGGGTTAGGGTGAGGTTTAGTTTTAGGGTTAGGATTAGGGTGAGGCTGAGGGTGAGGTTTAGGGTTAGGTTTAGGGTTAGTTTGAGGGTTAGGTTGAGGGTTAGGGTTAGGGTTAGTTTTAGGGTTAAGGTTAGGGTGAGGGTTAGGTTGAGGTTTAGGGTTAGTGTTAGAGTTAGGGCTAGGATTAGGGTTAGGGTTAGTGTGAGTGTGAGGCTTAGGTTGACAGTTAGAGTTAGGGTGATGTTTAGGCTGACGGTTAGGTTTCGGCTGAGGATTAGGGTTAGGGTGAGTATTACGGTTAGGGTGAGGGTGAGGGTTAGGATTAGGGTTATGTTTAATGTGAGGGTAAGGGTTAGGGTGAGGGTTATGGAGAGGTTGAGGTTTAAGGTTAGCATTAGGGTTAGGTTTAGGATTAGGTTTAGGGTTCTGATTAGGGTTAGGGTGAGGGTGAGGGATTTGCTTAGGAAAGGCTTAGGGTTAGGGTTAGGTTGAGGATTAGGGTGAGGGTGAGGTATAAGTTGAGGATTAGGTTTAGGGTGAGGATTAGGGCTAACGTTAGTGTTTGGGTTAGGGTTAGAGTGATGTTTAGGGTGAGGGTGATGGTTAGGGTGGGGGTGAGCCTGAGAGTGAGTGTGAGGGTGTAGGTGAGTGTTAGGGTGGTGGTGATGGTTGGGGTGATGGCGAGGGTTAGGGTAAAGGTGAGGGTGAGGTTTCGGTTAGGGTTAGGGTGAGGGTTAGGGTTAGGGTTAGGGTTACTGTGAGGATAAGTGTTAGGGTGAGGGTTAGGGTTAGCGTTAGGGTTAGGGTTAGGTTTAGGATGAGGGTTAAGGTGAGGTTTAGGGTTAGTATGAGGGTGAGGGTTAGAGTTAGGTTTAGGGTGAGGATTAGGGTTAGGGTTAGGGTTAGAGTGAGGGTTAGTGTGAGGGTTAGTGTGAGCATGAGGGTGAGGTTGAGGGTGAGGTTGAGGGTTAGGGTTTAGGTGAGGGTCAGGTTTACGGTTAGGGTTAATGTTAGGGTGACGGTTAGGGTTAGGATGAGGGTTAGGCTGAGGGTTACGTTTAGGGTTAGGGTGAGGGTAAGGTTTAGAGTGAGGGTAAGGGTTACAGTGAGGGTGAGGGTTAGGTTTTGGATTAGGGTTAGGGTTAGGGTGAGGGTTTAGGGTTAGATTTATGATTAGTGTGAGGGTTTTGGTTTGGTTTAGAGTTATGGTGAGGGTTAGAGTTAGTGTTTGGATTAGGGGTAGGCTTAGGGTTAGGATGTGGGTGAGGTTGAGGGTGAGGTTGAGGGTTAGGGTTAATGTGAGGGTTAGGGTTAGGATTAGCGTTAAGGTTGGGGTGAGGGTTAGGTTTAGGGTTAGGGTTAGGATAAGGTTAGGCTGAGGGTTAGGTTTAGGGTTCAGGTGAGGGTAAGGGTTAGGGTGAGGTTTAGGGTGAGGGTGAGGTTTAGGTTAAGGCTTAGGTTTAGGGTGAGTGTTAGGGTTAGGTTTAGGGTGAGAGTGAGGTTTAGGTTGAGGGTGAGGGTGAGGGTTAGTGATAGGGTTGAGGTTAGGGTCAGGGTCATTGTTAGGGTTAGTGTTAGAGTTAGGGTGAGGGTGAGTGTGAGGGTTAGGTTTAGGTTTAGATTTAGGGTTAGGGTTAGGCTGAGGGTGAGGGTGAGGGTGAGGGTGAGGTTTAGGGTTAGGATGAGGGTTAGAGTTAGGGTTAGGGTTAGGGTTGGGTTGAGGGTTAGGGTTAGGTTTAAGAAGTGGGTTTGGCTGAGGTTTACGGTTATGGTTAGGTTGAGGTTTAGGGTTAGTGTGAGGGTTAGGATGATAATTAGGCCGAGTGTTAGTTTTAGTGTTAGGGTGAGGGTAAGGGTTAGGGTGAGGGTGAGGGTTAGGTTTAGGGTTAGGTTTAGGGTTAGGGTGAGCGTTAGGGATAGGGTTAGGATTAGGGTGAGGGTTAGGGTGAGGGTTAGGGTTAGGGTTAGGGTTAGGGTGAGGTGTAGTTGAGGGTTAGGTTTAGGGTGAGGTTTAGGGTGACGGTGACAGTAAGGGTTAGGGTGAAGTTGAGGGTTTGGGATAGGGTTAGTGTCAGAGTTAGGCTTAGGGTTAGGGTTAGGGTGAAGGGTAGGTTGAGGGGGTAGGGGTAGGGTTAGGGTGAGGTATAAGGTTAATTTGAGGTTTAGGGTTAGGGTTAGGGTTAGTGTGAGGATAAGGATAAGAGTGAGGGTTAGGGTGAGAGTGAGGTTTAGGGTTAGCGTTAGAATTAGGGTGAGGGTTAGTGTGAAGGTTAAGGTGAGGGTTTGGTTTAGTATGAGGATGAGGGTTAGAGTTAGGTTTAGACTGAGGGTTAGGGTTAGGGTGAGGTTTAGGATCGGTTTAGGGTGAGGGTGAGGGTTCGGGTTCGGGTGAGTTTTATGGTGTGGGTGACGGTTAGGGTTAGGGTGAGGGTTAGGGTTATGGTGAGGATTAGGGTTAGGGTTAGGGTTAAGGTTATAGTGAGGGTAAGTGTTAGGATGAGGTTTAGGGTGAGGGTGAGGTTTAGGGATAACGTTAGAGTTAGGGTGAGGGTTAGGGTTAGGGTTAGGGTGAGGGTTAGGGGTAGGGTGAGGTGTAGGGTTAGGGTTAGGGTTAGTGTGAGGATAAGGATAAGTGTGAGGGTTAGGATGAGAGTGAGGTTTAGTGTTAGCATTAGGGTTACGGTGAGTTTTAGGGTGAGGGTTAAGGTGAGGATTAGGGTTAGGGTTAGGGTTATAGTCAGGGTAAGGGTTAGGATGAGGTTTAGTTTGAGGGTGAGTTTTAGGTATAGCGTTAGAGTTAGGTTGAGGTTTAGGGTGAGGGTTAGGATCCAGGTTAGGTTAGGTGAGGGTGAGGGTTATCGTTAGGTTTAGGGTTAGGTTTAGGGTGAGGGTAAGGTTTAAGGTGAGGGTAAGGGTGAGGGTGAGGGTGAGGGTTAATTTGAGGGTTAGGGTGAGCGTTAGGGTGAGGGTTCAGTTGAGGGTTTGGGTTAGGGTTAGGGTGAGGTTGAGGGAGAGGGTGAGACTTACGGTTAGGTTTAGGGTGAGGATGGGGTTTAGGTTTAGTGTTAGGGTTAGGGTTAGGGTGAAGGATAGGGTGAGGGTAAGGGTTAGAGGGAGGTTTAGCGGAAGGGTGAGGGTTAGGGATAGCATTAAGGTTAAGGATAGGTTTACGGTGAGAGTTAGGGTTAGTGTTAGGGTTAGGGTGAGGGTTAGGTTTAGGGTTAGGGTGACGGTGAGAGTAAGGGTTAGGGTGAGTACTAGGGTTAGGTTTAGGGTTAAGGTAAGGTTTAGGTTTAGGGTCAGGGTGAGAGTGAGAGTTAGGTTTAGGATTAGGCTTAGGTGTAGGCTTAGGCTTAGGTTGAGGGTGAGGGTGAGTGTCAGAGTTAGGTTTAGTGTGAGGGTTAGGGTTATGGTTATTTTTAGGGTGAGAGTGAGGGTGAGGGTTAGGGTGAGGTTGAGGGTGAGGTTGAGGGTTAAGGTTTTGGTGAGGGATAGTATTAGGGATAAGGTTAGTGTGAGGGTTAGGGTTATGTTTAGTGTTAGGATGAGGGTTAGGTTTAGGGTTAGGGTGAGGGTAAAGTTTAGTGTGAGGGTGAGGGTTAGGGGTAGGATTAGGGTTTGGGTTAGGGTGAAGGTCAGGGATAGGGTTAGGATTATGGTGAGGGTTTTGTTTAGGGTTAGGTTTAGAGTCAGGGTGAGAGTGAGGGTGAGGGTTAGCATTTGGATTAAGGTTAGGGTTAGGGTTAAGCTGAGGTTGATGTTGAGGATGAGGGTTAGGGTTAATGTGAGGTTTAGCGTTAAGGTTAGGGTGAGGGTTAGGTTTAGGGTTAGGATGAGGGTAAGGGTTAGGGTGAGGGCTAGGGTGAGGGTGAGGGTTAGGGATAGGGTTAGGTTGAGGTTTAGGGTTCAGGTGATGGTTAGGGTTAGTGTGAGTGTTAGTGTTAGGACTAGGGTTAATTTTAGGGTGAGGGTTAGTGTTAGGGTGACTTATAGCGTTAGGGTGAGTGTTATGGTTAGGGTTAGGGTTAGTGTTAGCTTTAGAGTTATTGTTTGGGTTAGGGTTAAGGTTACGTTGAGGGTGAGGGTGAGGTTAAGTGTTAGGGTGAGGGTTACCATTAGGGTGAGGGTTATGGTTAGCATTAGGGTTAGTGTTAGGTTAAGGGTTTTTGTTAGGGTTAGGGTTAGGGTTAAGGTTACGGTGAGGGTGAGGGTGAGGGTAAGTTTTAGGGTTAGGTGGAGGTTTAGGTTTAAGGTTAGGGTTAGAGTTAGGGTTAGGGTGAGGGTGAGGGTGAGGGTGAGGTTTAGAGTTAGTGTTAGGGGGAGGGTTAGGGTGAGGGTTAGGGTTGGGGTTAGGGTTAGTGTTAGGATTAGGGGTAGGGTGAGGTTGAGTGTGAAGGTTAGGGTTAGGGTTAGTCTGAGGGTGAGGGTGAGGGTTAGGTTTAGGATTTGGGTGAGGTTTAGGATGAGGTTAAGGTTAGGATTAGGGTTAGGATGAGGGCAGGTGTGAGGGTGAGGTTTAGGGTTAGCATTATGGTGAGGTTTAGGATTAGGGTTAGGTTTATGGTTAGGGTGAGGGTTACTGTTAGGGTTACAGTGAGGGTGAGGTTTAGTGTTAGGGTGATGGTTAGTGGTAGGGTTAGGGTGAGGGTGAGGTTTAGGGTTAGAGTTAGGGTTAGTGTTAGGGTTAGAGTTAGGGTGAGTGTTAGGGTGTGAGTTAGGGTGAGGGTTAGAGGTCGGGTTAGGCTTAGGCTTAGGCTTAGGCTGAGCGTGGGGGTGAGGTTTAGGGCTAGGTTTAGGGTGAGTGTTAGGGTTAGATTTAAAGTGAGGGTTAGGATGAGGTTTGTGGTTATGGTTATGGTTAGGGTTAGTTTTAGGGTTACAATTAGGGTTAGTTTTAGGGTTAGGGTTAGGGTGAGGTTTTGGGTTAGGTTTAGGGTTAAGTTTAGGATTAGGGTTAGAGTTAGGGTTATTGTTAGTGTTATGGTTAGTGTTAAGTTTGCGGTGAGGGTGAGGCTCAGGGTGAGGGTTATGGTTAGTGTTAGAGTTTGGGTTAGGGTTAGTATTATTGTTAGGGTTCGGGTTAGAGTTACGGTCATGGTGAGAGTGAGGGTGAGGGTTAGGGTGAGGTTTAGGGTAAGGTTTATGGTTAGGGTAAGGGTTAGGGTGCTGGTGAGGTTTAGGGTTAGAACTAGGGTGAGGGGGAGTATTAGGGTGACGGTTAGGGTTAGGTTTAGTGTTAGCATTAGGGTGAAGGTGAGGGTTTGGTTGAGGTTTAAGGATAGGGTTAGTGTTAGGATTAGGGTTAGGGTGACTGTGAGGGTTAGGGTTAGGCTTAGGCTTAGGGTTAGGCTGAGGGTGAGGCTGGGGGTGAAGATTAGGTTTAGAGTGATGGTTAGGGTTAGGGTTAGTGTTATTGTTAGGGTTAGGGTTAGAGTTAAAGTGAGGGTGAGGGTGCGGGTAGGGTTAGGGTTAGGGTTAAGCTGAGGTTTAGGTTTAGGTTTAGAGATAGGGTTAGGGTGAGGGTGAGGTTTAGGGTTAAAGTTAGGGTTAATGTTAGGGTTAGGCTTAGGGTTAGAATGAGACTGAGCGTGGGCGTGAGGATTCGGGTTAGGGTTAGGGTTAAGGTTAGAGTTAGGGTTAGGGTTAGGGTTAGGGTAAGGGTTAAGGTTAGTGTTATGGTTAGTGTTAGGTTTAAGTTTGCAGTGAGGGTGAGGCTGAGTGCGAGGTTTATGGTTAGGGTTAGGGTTATGGTTAGTGTTATTGTTAGGGTTAGGGTTAGAGTTACGGTGAGGGTGAGGGTGAGGGAGAGGGTTAGGGTTAGGTGACATTTAGGGTGAGGTTTAGGGTTAGGGCTAGGTTGAGGGTGAGGATTAGGTTTAGAGTTAGGGTTAGTGGGAGGGTTTGTGGGAGGCTTAGGGTTAGGTTGATTTTTAGGGATAGGGTTAGGATTAGGATTAGGGTTAGTGCGAGGTTGAGTGTGAGGGTTAGGGTTAGGGTTAGGCTTAGGCTTAGGGTTAGGCTGAGGGTGAGGGTGGGAGTGAGCGTTTGTGTTACACTGACGGTGAGGATTAGATTTAGGGTAAGGGTTAGGATGAGGGTTAGGGTTACAATGAGGGTGAAGGTTAGGGTTAGGGTGAGGGTTACCTTTAGGATTAGGGTTAGGGTGAGGGTGAGGGTTAGGATTAGGGTTAGAGTTAGGTTTATTGTTAGTGTTATGGTTAAGGTTACTTTTGGAGTGAGTGTGAGGCTGAGGGTGAGGGTTAGGGTTAGGATTAGGTTTAGGGTTAGGATTAGTGTTAGGGTGAGGGTGAGATTGAGGGTGAAGTTTAGGGTAAGGGTGACGTTTAGTGTTACGGTTAGCTTGAAGGTTACGATGAGGGTTAGGGATAGATTGATTGTTAGGGTGAGGGTGAAGGTAAGGGTAAAGTTGAGGGTTAGGCTATGGGTGAGGGTTAAGAAAAGGGTCAGGGTTAGGGTTAGGGTGAGGGTTAGGGTAAGTGTGAGGGTTAGGGGTTAGGGTGAGGGTGAGGGTTAGATTGAGGATTAGGGTTAGGGTTAGTGTGAGGTTTAGGGTGAGGATAAGGGTTTAGGGTTAGGTGAGGATAAGAGTTAGAATTAGGGTTAGGGTTAGGGTGAGGGCTAGGGTGAGGCTGGGGGTTAGGGTTAGTGTTAGGGTTAGGGTGAGGTTTAGGGTTAGGATGAGTGTTAGGGTTACTGTGAGGGTTAGTGTTAAGGTTATGGTTAGTGTTAGGGTGGGGGTATGTGTTAGCGTGATGGTTAGGGTTAGGGTGAGGGTTACAGTTAGGTTGAGGGTTAGGGTTCGTGTTAGGGTTATTTTTAATTTTAGGTTAAGGGTTAGGTTGAGGGTGAGGGTGAGGGTGAGGGTTAGGGTTAGTGTGAGGTTTAGGGTTAGGATTAGGGTTAGAGTTAGGGTTAGGGTTAGGGTGAGCGTTAGCGTTAGAGTTAGGGTTAAGGTTAGGGTGAGGGTTAGTGTGAGGGTTAGGGTTAGAGTTAGGGTTAGGGTTAGGATTATGATTAGGGTGAGGGTGAGTGTGTGGGCTAGGCTTAGGTTTAGAATAAGGCTTAGCATTAGGCTGAGGGTGAGGTTGAAGGTGAGGGTTAGGTTTAGGCTGAGTGTTAGGATTAGGGTTAGGGTGAGGGTAAGGGTGAGGGATATGGGTTAGGATTAGGGTTAGGCTGAGGGCTAGGGTGAGGGTGAGGTTTAGGTTTATGCTTAGGGTGAGGTTTAAGGTTAGGTTTAGGTTGAGGGTGAGGTTTAATTTTAGAGTTAGTGTTAGGGTGAGGGTTAGGGTTAGGGTTAGTGTTAGGGTAAGTGTGAGGGTTAGGGTTATGGTTAGGATTAGGATTAGGGTTACTGTGAGGGTGAGTGTGAGGGTTATGGTGAGGGTTAGGGTTGGTCTTAGGGTTAGCCTGAGGGTGATTATGAGGGTGAGAGTTCGGTTAGGGTGAGGTTGAGGTTTAGGGTTAGAGTTAGTGTTAGTGTGAGGGTTAGTGTGAGAGTGAGTGTTAGGTTTAGGTTGTGGGTGAGGGTCAGGATTAGGGTGATGCTTAGGCTTATGGTCAGGGTGAGGGTTAGGATGAGGGTTAGGCTTATTGTGAGGATTAGGGTGAGGGTGACAGTAAGGGTAAAGTTGAGGGATAGGCTGAGAGTGAGGATTACGGTAAGGGTGAGTGTTGGGGCTAGGGTGAGTGTTAGGGTTAGGGTTAGGGTTAGGGTGTGGTTTAGATTGAGGATTCGTTTTTGGGGTTAGTGTGAGGTTTAGGGTGAGGATGAGGGTTAAGGTTGGGTTGAGGGCTAGGGTGAGGATGAGGGTTAGGATTAGGGTTAGGGTGAGTGTTAGGTTTTGGGTGATCTTTAGGGTTATTGTGAGGGTTAGTGTTAGGGTTAGGGTTAGTGTTAGGGTGAGGGTAAGTGTTAGGGTGAGGTTTAGGGTTAGGGTGAGTGTTATGGTTAGAATGAGGGTTAGGGTTAGGTTTAGGGTTATTTTTAGGGTTAGGGTTAGGGTTAGGATGAGGGTCAGGGTTAGGATTAGGGTTAGGGTGAGGGCTAGGGTGAGAGTGAGGATTAGGTTTAGGGTTAGGCTTAGGCTTAGTGTTAGGCTGAGGCTGAGGGTGAGGTTGAGGGTTCGTGTTAGCATGATGGTTAGGGTCATGGTTAGGGTGAGGGTTAGGATGAGGGTTAGGTTTAGGGTGAGGTTTAAGGTGAGGGTGACAGTAAGGGTCAAGATGAGGGTTAGAGTGAGGATTAGGTTTAGGGTTAGGGTGAGGGTGAGGATAAGATTGAGGATAGTGTTAAGGTTAGAGTGAGTTTTAGGGTGATAATGAGGGTTAGGGTTAGGGTGAGGGCTACGGTGAGGGTGAGGGTTAGGGATAGGTTTAGGTTGAGGTTTAGGGTTAAGGTGATGATTAGGGTTAGTGTGAGGGTTAGTGTTAGGACTAGGGTTAGTTTTAGGGTGAGGGTTAGTGTTAGGGTGAGTTATAGCGTTAGGGTGAGGGTTATGGTTATGGTTAGGGTTAGTGTTAGCTTTAGGGTTATTGTTTGGGTTAGGGATAAGGTTACGTTGAGGGTGAGAGTTAGGGTAAGTGTTAGGGTGAGGGTTACCGTTAGGGTGAGGGTTATGGTTAGGGTTAGGGTTAGTGTTAGGTTTAGGGTTATTGTTAGGGTTAGGGTTAGGGTTAAGGTTACGGTAAGGGTGAGGGTGAGGTTAAGGTTTAGGGTTAGGTTGAGGTTTAGGTTTAGGGTTAGGGTTAGAGTTAGGTTTAGGGTGAGGGTGAGGTTTAGGTTATAGTTAGTGTTAGGGGGAGGGTTAGGGTGAGGGTTAGGGTTAGGGTTAGGGTTAGTGTTAGGATTAGGTTTAGGGTGAGGTTAGGGTTAGGGTTAGGGTTAGGGTTAGTCTGAGGGTGAGGGTGAGGGATTGGTTTAGGATTTGGGTGAGGTTTAGGATGAGGTTAAGGTTAGGATTAGGGTTAGGATGAGAGCAAGTGTGAGGGTGAGAGTTAGGGTTAGCATTATGGTGAGATTTAGGATTAGGGTTAGGTTTATGGTTAGGGTGAGGGTTACTGTTAGGGTTACAGTGAGGGTGAGCTTTTGGGTTAGGGTGAGGGTTAGAGTTAGGGTTAGGGTGAGGGTGAGGTTTAGGCTTAGAGTTAGGGTTAGTGTTAGAGTTAGGGTTAGGGTGAGGGTTTGTGAGGGTTAGGGTGAGGGTTAGAGTTCGGGTTAGGCTTAGGCTTAGGCTTAGGCCGATCGTGGGGGTGAGGGTTAGGGTTAGGTTTACGGTGAGGTTTAGGATGAGGTTTGTGGATATGGTTATGCTTAGGGTTAGTTTTAGGGTTACGATTAGGGTTAGTTTTAGGGTTAGGGTTAGGGTGAGGGTTTGGGTTAGGGTTAAGGTTAAGTTTAGGATTAGGGTTAGGGTTAGGGTTATTGTTAGTGTTTTGGTTAGTGTTAAGTTTGCGGTGAGGGTGAGGCTCAGAATGAGGGTTATGGTTAGTGTTAGGGTTTGAGTTAGGGTTAGTATTACTGTTAGGGTTAGGGTTAGATTTACTGTCATTGTGAGAGTGAGGGTGAGGGTTAGGGTTAGGATTAGGGTTAGGGTGAGGGTGAGGGTTAGGGTTAGGCTTAGGCTTAGGGTTAGGCTGAGGGTGAGGCTGGGGGTGAGGATTAGGGTTAGGGTGATGGTTAGGGTTAGGGTTAGTGTTATAGTTAGGGTTAGGGTTAGAGTTAAAGTGAGGGTGAGGGTGCGGTTAGGGTTAGGGTTAGGGTTAAGCTGAGGTTTAGGGTTAGGTTTAGAGATAGGGTTAGAGTGAGGGTGAGGTTTAGGGTCAAAGTTAGGGTTAATGTTAGGGTTAGGCTTAGGGTTAGAATGAGGCTGAGCGTGGGAGTGAGGATTAAGGTTAGGTTTAGGGTTAGGGTTAGAGTTAGGGTTAGGGTTAGGGTTAGGGTTAGGGTAAGGGTTAATGTTAGTGTTATGGTTAGTGTTAGGTTTAAGTTTGCAGTGAGGGTGAGGCTGAGTGTGAGGTTTATGGTTAGGGTTAGGGTTATGGTTAGTGTTATTGTTAGGGTTAGGGTTAGAGTTACGGTGAGGGTGAGCGTGAGGGTGAGGGTTAGGTGAGATTTAGGGTGAGGTTTAGGGTTAGGGTTAGGTTGAGGGTGAGGATTAGGTTTAGAGTTAGGGTTAGTGGGAGGGTTAGGGTGAGGGTTAGGGTTAGGTTGATTTTTAGGGATATGGTTAGGGTTAGGATTAGGGTTAGGGTGAGGGTGATTGTGTGGGTTAGGGTTAGGTTTAGGCTTAGGCTTAGGGTTAGGCTGAGGGTGAGGGTGGGAGTGAGCGTTTGTGTTACAGTGACGGTGAGGATTAGAGTTAGGGTGAGGGTTAGGATGAGGGTTAGGGTTACAGTGAGCATGAGGGTTAGGGTTAGTGTGAGGGTTAGGGTTAGGATTAGGGTTAGGGTGTGGGTGAGGGTTAGGATTAGGTTTAGAGTTAGGTTTATTGTTAGTGTTATGGTTAAGGTTATTTTTGGAGTGAGGGTGAGGCTGAGGGTGAGGGTTATGGTTAGGATTAGGGTTAGGGTTAGGATTTGGGTTAGGGTGAGTGTGAGATTGAGGGTGAGGGTGAGGGTTTGGGTTAGGTTTAGGGAGAGATTTAGGTTTAGGATTAGGGTTAGAATTAGGGTTAGGGTTAGGGTGAGGGTAAGTGTTAGGGTGAGGGTTAGGTTTAGGTTTAGGGTTACAGATTGGTTGAGGGTTAGGTATCCTGCTAGGATTATTTTTAATTTTAAATTTAGGGTTACGCTGAGGGTGAGGGTGAGGGTGAAGGTTAGGGTTAGGGTTAGGGTGAGGTTTAAGGTTAGGATTAGGTTAGAGTTAGGGTTAGGGTTAGGGTCAGGTTTAGGGTTAGAGTTAGGCTTAGCATGAGGGTTAGTGTGAGGAATAGGGTTAGGGTTAGTGTTAGGTTAGGGTTAGGGTGAGGGTTAGTGTGAGGGTTAGGGTTAGGTTTAGGTTGAGGTTTAGGTATAGGGTTAGGGTTAGAGTTAGGGTTAGGTTGATTGTGAGGTTTAGGGTTGGAGTTAGGGTTAGTGTTAGTGTTAGGTTTAGGGTGATGATTAGTGTGAGGGTTAGTGTTCGGGTTAGGCTTAGGCGGATTGTGAGGGTGAGGGTTAGGATTAGGGTGAGGCTTAGCGTTAGGTTTAGGGTGAGGTTTTGGATGAGGTTTTTGGTTATGGTTAGGGTTAATGTTACTTTTAGGGTTAGGGTTAGTGTTAGGTTTAGGTTTATGGTTAGGGTTAAGGTGAGGTTTAGGGTTAGGGTTAGGCCTAGGGTTAAGGTTAGGTTTATTGTTAGTGTTAATTTTGCAGTGAGGGTGAAGCTCAGGTTGAGGGTTATGGTTAGTGTTAGGGTTAGGTTTAGGGTTAAGGTTAGTGTTATTATTAGGGTTAGGGTTAGAGTTACGGTCACGGTGAGAGTGAGGGTGAGGGTGAGGGTTAGGGTGAGGTTTAGGATGAGCTTTAGTTTTAAGGTTAGGGTTAGGGTGCTGGTGAGGTTTAGGTTTAGAGTTAGGGTTAAGGGGAGGGTTAGGGTAAGGGTTAGGTTTAGGATTAGGGTTAAAGATAGGTTGAGGGTTAGGGTTCCTGCTAGGGTTATTTTCAATTTTATGTTTAGGGTTATGTTGAGGATGAGGGTGAGGGTTAGGGTTAGGGTTAGGCTTAGAGTGAGGGTTAGTGTGAGGGTTAGGGTTAGGGTTAGTGTTAGGTTAGGGTTAGGGTGAGGGTTAATCTGAGGGTTAGGGTTAGGTTTAGGTTGAAGTTTAGGTATAGGGTTAGAGTTAGAGTTAGGGTTAGGTTGATCGTGAGATTTAGGGTTAGAGTTAGGGTTAGTGTTAGGGTTAGGTTTAGGGTGAGGGTTAGGGTGAGGGTTAGAGTTCGGGTTAGGCTTATGCGGATTGTCAAGGTGAGGGTTAGGGTTAGGGTGAGGGTTAGCCTTAGGTTTAGGGTGAGGGTTTGGATGAGGTTTTTGGTTATGGTTAGGGTTAGTGTTACTTTCAGGGTTAGGGTTAGGTTTATGGTTAGGGTTAAGGTGAGGGTTAGTTTTAGGGTTAGGCTTAGGGTTAAGGTTAGGGTTATTGTTAGTGCTATGGTTAGTGTTAATTTTGCAGTGAGGGTGAGGCTCATTTGAGGGTTATGTTTAGGGTTAGGTTTAAGGTTACTGTTATTGTTAGGGTTAGGGTTAGAGTTACGGTCACGGTGAGAGTGAGGGTGAGGGTGAGGGTTAGGGTGAGTTTTAGGGTGAGGTTTAGGTTTAAGGTTAGGGTCAGGGTGCTGGTGAGGTTTAGGTTTAGAGTTAGGGTTAAGGGGAGGGTTAGGGTGAGGGTTAGGTTTAGGTTTAGTGTTAGCATTAGGGTGAGGGTTAGGTTAAGGTTCAGGGATAGGGTTAGGGTTAGGGTTAGGGTTAGGGTCAGTGTGAGGGTGAGGGTTAGGTTTAGGCTTAGGCTTAGGCTTAGGCTTAGGCTAAGGGTGAGGATGGGAATGATGATTAGGGTTAGGGTGATGGTTATTCTTAGGGTTAATGTTATTGTTAGGGTTAGGGTTAGAGTTACGGTGAAGGTGAGGGTGCGGGTGAGGTTTAGGGTTAGGGTTAAGGTGAGGTTTAGGGTTAGGTTTAGAGATAGAGTTAGGGTGAGGGTGAGGTTTAGGATTAGAGTTAGGGTTAGTGTTAGGGTTAGGCTTAGGGTTAGGCTGAGGCTGAGGGTGGGGGTGAAGATTAGGGTTAGGGTTAGGTTTAGGGTTAGAGTTAGGGTTAGGGTTAGGGTTAGGGTTAGAGTTTGGGTTATTGTTAGTGTTATGGTTAGGGTTAAGCTTGCAGTGAGAGTGAGGCTGAGGGTGAGGTTTATGGTTAGGGTTAGGGTTAGGATTAGAGTTACTGTGACTGTGAGTGTGAGGGTTAGGGTTAGGGTTAGGCTTAGGCTTAGGGTTAGGCTGAGGGTGAGGGTGGGGGTTAGGGTTAGTGTCATGTTGAGGGTGAGGATTAGGGTTAGGTTGAGTGTTAGGATGAGGGTTAGTGTTATGGTGAGGGTAAGGTTTAGGGTTAGGGTGAGGGTTAGGGTTAGGATTAGGGTTAGGGTGAGGGTGAGGGTTAGGGTTAGGGTTAGGGTTAGGGTTATTGTTAGTGTTATGGTTAAGGTTACCTTTGAAGAGAGGGTGAGGGTTAGGGTTAGGATTAGGGTTAGGGTGAGGTTGAGGGTTAAGGGTGAGGTTGAGGGTTAGGGTTAGGTTTAGGGTGAGGTTTAGGTTTAGGGTGAGGGTTAGGGTTAGTGTGAGGGTTAGTGTTAGGGTTATGGTTAAGTTTAGGGTCAGGGTTAGGGTTAGGGTCAGGGTTAGGGTTAGGGTTAGTGTTAGGGTTAGGGTTAGGGTGAGGGTTAATTTGAGGTTTAGGGTTAGGGTAAGGTTTAGGATTAGGTTTGGGTGAGGGTGAGTGTGAGGGTTAGGGTTACACTTAGGCTTAGGCCGAGGGTGAGGGTGGGTGTGAGGATTAGTGTTTGGTGATAGTTAGGTATAGAATTAAAGTGACGGTTAGGATGAGGTTTAGGGTTACGATTAGGGTGAGGGCTAGGGTGAGGGTGAGAGTTAGTGTTAGGGTTAGGCTTAGGCTGAGGTTTAGGCTGAGGGTGAGATTGAGGGTGAGGGTTATGGTTAGGTTGATGGTTAGGATTACGGTTAGCTTGAAGGTTAGAATGAGGTTTAGGGATAGGGTGTGTGTTAGGGAGAGGCGATGGTAAGGGGAAAGTTGAGGGTTAAGGTGTGGCTGAGGGTTAAGATAAGGTTGAGGGTTAGGGTTAGGGTGAGGGTTAGGGTAAGTGTGAGGGTTAGGGGTTAGGGTGAGGGTGAGGGTTAGGTTTAATGTGAGGCTTAGGATGAGGATGAGGGTTAGGGTTAGGTGAGGATAAGGGTTAGAATTAGGGTTAGGTTGTGGGCTAGGGTGAGGGTGAGGGTTAGTGTAAGGGTTAGGGTTAGGGTGAGGTTTAGGGTTAGGGTGAGTGTTAGGGTTAGTGTGAGGGTTAGTGTTAGGGTTAGGGTTAGGGTTAGGGTGAGGGTAAGTGTTAGGGTGAGGGTTATGGTTAGGGTGAGGGTTACAGTTAGGGTGAGGTTTAGGTTTAGTGTTAAGGTTATTTTTAATTTTAGGTTTAGGGTTATATATAGGGTGAGGGTCAGGGTGTGGGTTAGGGTTAGGGTTAGGGTGACCTTTAGGGTTAGGATTAGTGTTAGAGTTAGGGTTAGCTTTAGGGTGAGGTTTAGGGTTAGATTGAGGCTTACGGTGAGGGTTAGTGTGAGGGTTAGGGTTAGAGTTAGTGTTATGTTACAGTTAGAGTGGGGGTTAGTGTGAGGGTTAGGGTTAGAGTTAGGGTTAGTGTTAGGATTAGGGTTAGGGTGAGAGTGAGAGTGTGGGTTAGAGTTCGGTTTAGGGTTAGGCTTAGGTTTAGGCTGATGATGAAGTTGATGGTGAGGTTTTGGTTTAGGGTGAGTGTTAGGATTAGGGTTAGGTTGAGGGTTAGGATGAGGGTTAGGGATAGGATGAGGGTTAGGGTGATTGCTGGGGTGAAGGTGAAGTTTTGGGTTAGGGTTAGGGTGAGGTGTAGGGTTAGGGTTAGGGTGAGGGTGAGGTTTAATTTTAGAGTTAGGGTTAGGGTGAGGGTTAGGGTTAGGGTTAGTGTTTGGGTTAGGTTTAGGTTTAGTGTTAGTGTTAGGTTGAGGGTTAGGGTTATGGTTAGGATTAGGTTTAGGGTGAGAGTGAGGGTCAGTGTGACGGTTCGGGTTATGGTTAGGCTTAGTGTTAGGTTAAAGTTAGGGTGAGGGTGAGGGTTAGGGTTTGGGAGAGGTTTAGGGTTAGAGTTAGTGTTAGTGTGAGGGTTAGTGTTAGGGTTAGGTTTTGGGTGTGGTTTAGGGTTAGGGTGATGCTTAGGGTAACGGTCAGGGTGAGGTTTAGAAGGAGCGTTAGTGTTAGTGTGAGGGTTAGGGTGAGGGTGACTGTAAGGTTAAAGGTGAGGGTTAGGCTGAGAATGAGGATTACAGTAAGGGTGAGGGTTAGAGTTACCGTGAGGGTTAGGGTTAGGGTGAGGTTTATGGTTAGAATGAGGGTTAGGGTTAGGTTTAGTGTTATTTTTAGGGTTAGGGTTAGGGTTAGGTTTAGGGTTAGGCTGAGACTGAGGGTGAGGTTGAGGGTTAGGGTTAGCATGATGGTTAGGGTTATGGTTAGGGTTATGATGAGGTTTAGGGTTAGGGTGAGGGTTAGGATGAGGTTTAGGGTTAGGATTAGGGTTAGGATGAGGGCAAGGGTGAGTTTGAGGGTTTGGGTTGGCATTATGGCAAGGTTTAGGATTAGGGTTAGGTTTAGGGTTAGGGTGACTGTTATGGTTAGGGTTACGGTGAGGTTGAGGTTTAAGGTTAGGGTGAGGGTTAGGATTAGGGTTAGGGTTAGGGTGAGGGCTTGAGTTAGGTTTAGGTTTACAGTGAGGATGAGGGTTAGTGTTAGTGTTAGGGTTAGGTTTATTTTTAGGGTTTGGGTTAGAGATATGGTGAGCGTGAGGGTGAGGGTGAGGTTTAGGATTAGGGTGATGGTGAGGTTTCGGGTTAGAGTTAAGGTTATGGGAAGATTTAGGGTGAGGGTTATGGTTAGGGTTAGGGTTAGTGTTAGGTTTAGGGTTATTGTTAGGGTTAGGGTTAGCGTTAAGGTTGCGGTGAAAGTGAGGG